>NW_024466176.1:0-2324 GCF_017591425.1 Ochotona curzoniae
ATTAAAACACCACCCAAAAGAGAAAATTTGATTATGAGTAATTCACATAATTGCAGTGTTCAGTAAAAAATATTCTTTAATGCTAACATGTTTTGATATAACTTATCTATTTCATACAATTAAATGAAAATCAAATGTACTTCCAAAAAAGTACATAATTTAGAATATCTCTGATGACAGAAAGCCTGCTTTTGAGACCTATAGTGGCTTCTTTTTCCAATACAAACACAAAATAGCTTTGAGCTGTAAATACAAAAGCCTTCCAATTGACAGTGGTTTCTAATTATAAAAATACAAAATAATAATTTCATATAAATGTAATTGCTAACTCTGTAGTGCTTACGCTATATGCACATTTTAAAAAAATCTAAAGCCTAAACTGCTATTACAAAGGGAAATGCACTTCCAACAATTGAGTATAGATGTCAATACAATAATTCTAGGACACTAAAAACTATCGCTTAAAAAAAAACTAGCTCTACCGCTATATATAACTTCCTCAAAATCTTGCATAATTGTTTTACTATCCCATTACTCAAGACTTGGAAGTCTAGTTTGCCAAGATAGTTTCTGAAGCAAAGAATAAATTGAGCTTCTTCCATACAATCTCCTCCATCCTCGCCAATATCCTCTGCCCTGAGATTAGAACTGTAATATGAGTTCCATTTTCCAAAGATAAAAGGACTGCATTTACAATGATGTACCTCCTTCTGTTTATAATAAATTACCATATTTATATTTTAAAGCTGTCATATACTAAAGGATATTAAACATCCTCTTATCATATTCAACTCCTTAAAATACATTAAAAAATTTAGTTCAAAAAATAATAATAAAATTATATTACTAATTCTTCCATAATTATTTAATTGTAAGAGTTATTTAATATATTTCTAATTCTGATTGAGAAATATAGCTTGCTAAAAAGTTCAAATTTTATTCCTTCTTTTATCTTTGAGATACAAACAAGAATCTGAAATTCAGGTGTTTAGCAATAAATGTATAATAATTTTATAAACACTGTAGGCCTAATCTCAATACAGCAAGCAGAAACAAAGTGCTAATTTTAAAAATTCTACTCACTATTCTGTTAAACATAAGTGACTGCACTATAACATAATGGCTTTATTTTACTAAGGTTTAGTAATATCTTTATTGGAAACAATTATTTCTTCAGTAAACTAATATAATGGCATAGAAAATAAATACAAATTTAGGAAGAAAACATGCCCTCATAAGGAAACAAGAATTCCCTACTTTTTCGGAAAAAACCCTTTATAATCAAGATTGTGGACTAAAAAATGTCTCTCTACATTTGGTTTTATTTGGTTGTAGAAATAACTGAATTAATATTTCAAGTTAACTTTGAGGGTTTTGACAAAAACACACATTAGTGAAAGCTACTGTACTGTAATCTTTATTTGCTTTAACACTGAGGTATTTTGTTGCAAAATCAGATTGCAGTAGAAAGGTTCCTCCAAAAATAGTGGTAAAAACATACATGAACTGAGAAAGATGTTTTGAAAAATGGATGCAGTCAAGTATGCAATGATATCAATACCAGGTCCAGCTAAAATGAAAATGAATTTCAATAGCTGTTAAATATTTTTTAACAATAAAAGAAGCACTTTTACATTGGGATGAGTCTACATAATTACTAACCTAAGATTATATGACTTAAGTATAAATTTAAGAAAACTTCCCAAAGGGAAAGCTATGCTTAAAAATTAAAGACAACACATACGATCTGGATCTAAAAGCATAGCCTGGCGTGATGGTTCAATGGCTAAATCGTCACCTTGTAAGCACCAGATCCCATATGAGCGCCAGTTCACGTCCCAGCTGCTCCACTTCCCATCCAGTTCCCTGCTTGTGGTAAAACAGCAGAGGATGGCCTAAAGCCTTGGAAACCTGCACCCACCGGGAAGACCTGGAGGCTCCTAGCTCCTGGCTCTGGCTACTGCAGTCATTCTGGGAGCCAACCAGAAGATGGAAGATGTTTCTCACTGTCTCTTCTCTCTGCAAGCCTAATCTGCCTTCCCAATAAAAATAAATCTTAAAAGAAAAAAAAATAAGCTAAAGAATATATTCAGATGCTTGTGTTACAAGCACACTAGTTTTTGCACAATATAGGCTTACATGGTTTCTAACATATCTTAAGTATGATATGTCAATATCAGACACACAGGCAGCAACACTGTAACTTGCCGCTTAAGACTGGTGTCCAGTACAGGACAGGGCGCTCAAATCCCAGCTGCTTCTGAATTAGCCTCCTACTAATGGACTTGGGAAGGCAGTAGAAGGCAGTCCAAGAACCTGGGCTC
>NW_024466177.1:0-855 GCF_017591425.1 Ochotona curzoniae
AACATGGCATTGAGGTCAGCAGCCAGCCTCAGAGCCTCCTCATAACACAGCAGGGCCTCCATCAGCTCTCCTCTCAATTTGTGAATGAGCCCAAGGAGGCTTTTGGCTTCCACAACTCGTACCTCTTGCCTATCCCATCTTTCTGCCACTTTCTGTAAAGCCTTGAGGAGTTTTTCCCTGGCATAGGACATCTTTTCTATTCTTAAGCCTGTTAAATACTGAGTGATTGCTTTGTCTTCAGATTTCCTATGATACTGTTGAAATTGGCCATAGTGGTAATGAATGTCTTGCAGGATGTGATCCTCGATGTTTCTGATGCTTAGTGCTATCTGAAAAAGTTCCTCAGCCTCTTCGTACTGGCCTATTTCTGCATACATTTTAGCGAGGTCAACATAAGCCATTTCAAACGTGGGCTTTAGTGTTGTAGCCGTTTGAAATTTGTCTATAGCTAATTGAATCAATCTGTCCACATCTCTTCTGCTCTGGTCTTGAGGCTGCCAGTTGGTAGACTTCTTTATTTGGATCATTTGATCCCTATAACAAAGTCCCATCTGGTGATGAAGAGAGGCAGAGTTGGGTGTTGCGTTCAAGGCCTCTTCTAAATACCTCAGAGCTTCATTTGGACGACGCTGTCTGCGGTAAAACTTGGCTGCATACCGGAACACGTAGGTCTGTGAGGACCCATGGGTCAGAGCTTTTTTAAGGTGCTCTTCTCCTTCTGCTGCCTCTCCCACATCCTGCAGCTTCAGAGCAAGGAGAGCTTTCAGGTACCCATCTTGTGGGTTGAGGCTGATGGCCTTTCTGAGGGGAGGAAGGGAGAAGGCCTCACTGATATTGTTTAGTTCTTTGGCTGCG
>NW_024466178.1:0-517 GCF_017591425.1 Ochotona curzoniae
TGATCCAGGCGGTAGGCGGCAATTGCATAGCCTTTGTTGAATTCAGGGTTTTCAGGGTCCACTTCCAGAGCCCTTTGAAAGCAGGCCTTGGCCCGTTCATAATTTTTTCTTCCACACTTCAGCAAGGCCCATCCTTCCACACAGTCCATCTCAGGACACTCCACTCTATAGCGGGAAGAATCTTCAAACCTGTTGCAAATCTCCTGCACCTTGTCCAGGTACTTCTGTGTGTCTTCCCATCTGCGCATGTGGTAATAGACCCAGGCATAGTTGCCCCAGGTCACCAGGCATCTCACATCTGATTGGTCAATGTGCTCTCTCTTGAGTGACTCTCTAGCGTTGTTCAAACTATCCAGGGCATCGTCATTCCTGCCCTGTAGATGTTGCATGTAGCCCAGTAGGTTGTGTAGTCCCTCACTGTATTCGGGTTGCAATTGAACCTCTTCTGAGATGCTGCTTTCTAACTCACGTATTTCAGCATCATCAATGAACAGCTGCCATGTGAAGTGACATCTCA
>NW_024466179.1:0-12211 GCF_017591425.1 Ochotona curzoniae
TCGCAGAGAGACAGCTATAGTTCAATTCTCAGGCTCCCATAGAGATTGGGCTTTTACACTCTAGTTGAGTCTTGAGGTATGTGTGTCTCTGGTTGGCCTACAGTGGTTATCGGATTCTTTTTGTTAGCATTCCGATAGCCAGTGTGTTCTGAGGATGCTGTGCTGAGAGATTGAGCACCTGTCAGCCTGGGGCATGTGGGTGGATGGGGATTGCTAAGTTGATCAGGGCGTAGGGTTCTTGAAGTGAGGTCTAGCATGGAGATATTTACTCTAGAGGTGCAAGTTGGAATCCAGGTCTTGAGATTCATGTTGTTTAGGGCCAAGAGGCATTTCTGCCTCTAAGTTAATTTAATGAATAATTTTAAAAAATATTTATTTATTTTTATTGCAAAGTCAGATATACAAAAAGAAGCAGTAACAGACAGAAAGATCTTACATCCGATGATTCACTCCCCAAATCACCGCCATGGCCAGTTCTGTGCCGGTCCAAAGCCGGGAAGCATGTGCTCTTCCAGATCTCCCATGCATGTGCAGAGTCCCAATTCTTTGAGCCGTCCTCGACTGCTTTTGCAGGCCACAGACAGGGAGTTTGAAAGGAAGTGGGACCACCGGGATTAAAACCAGTGCCCATATGGGATCTCTGTGGTTTCAGGGTAAGGAAATAAGCTGCTAGTCCATGGCACTGGGCCTAATTTAATGAATTATTTTAAGTAAAAATTGCCAGTAGTTCAGAGACAGAGGAAATGGCTGCTAAGCGAGAAAGACTGTGGCTCGAGTCAGTCTGTGTCAGAGGCATTAGGATTTGGGACTCTGCTTCAGTTTTGCTTTGCCGCCAACTGCCCCAGCCTAGGGCCCTTTCTGCTCTAAGGGGACAGGTAATGGAGCCCAGAGCAGCCAAGGAGCTGGCACTCATGGCTTCCAGACTTGAGCTCTTAGCTCTTCTGTACCTGCTAGGTGATTTTGTGTGATATAGGAATGTGTAAACTGGAGAAGTTCACACAATGTACAGGCAGTGTAGTGTCTCAACCCAGAGCTTTTCTCAGATGGAATCACGTGTGCGTCCTAGCAGGCAAGGTCTGGTGTACGTTGTCACTGAGATGATGATGATTTAGCTGAGAATATATTGGACCCTGTGCAGTAGCCTAGTAGCTAAAGTTTTTATCTTGCGTATATTTGGAACCCATGTGGGTGCTAGTTTGTGTTCCAGCCTCTCAATTTCCCTTCCACCCCCTTGCTGACGGTCTGGGAAAGCAGTCAAGTACAACTCAAAGCCATGGAACCTTGCACCTGTGTGAGAGACCCAGAAGAAGCATCAGGTTCCTGATTCAGATCAGATCAGCTCCAGGCATTGCAGACACTTGGAGAGTGGACCAGAAGAGGGAAGATCATTCTCTCTTGCATCTCTCTGTAAAATATCCCTTTCTGGGCCCAGTGTTGTAGCCTAGTGGCTAGAGTCCTTGCCTTGCACATTGCAGGATCCCACATTGGTGCCAGTTCTAACCGTGGCAGCCCCGCTTCCCATGCAGCTCCCTGCTTGTGCTCTGGGAAAGAAGTCCAGGATGACCCACAATCCTGGGACCCTGCACCTGGTGGGAGACCTGAAAGGAGTTCCTGATTCCTGTCTTCAGACGAGTGCAGGTCTGGCTATTGTGGAATCTTGGGGAGTGACTGAGTGGACAGAAGATCCTATCTGTCTCTGTGTATTTGAGTTTCCAATACAAATAAATTTAAAAATAATACCTTTCCCATAAGAAGAAATAAACAGATGACAACGGAGTATACAGAGAATTTATTTGAAATTAGAGCTGTGCAGCTGTGTGTGTATCTATCTGCTTACCTGTGTATTTATACATGTGTTTATTCATGTAGGCATTGCTTAGGTGTGTATGCATCTATGCAAGTGATTCTAAAGGTATAGATATATGTGTGTGCAGCTGTGGGTATACATATATGTACATGTTGATGTGTGTCTTCATTAGGACTCGGGAAGGAGGGAAGGGGGGTGAGTTCCCACCTCTCTTGCTTCTCTCCCCCAAATGGCTGCCCTGGCTCACAGTAAGCCAGACCAAAGCCAGGGCCTGGCACCCCATGGGGTCTCTGCTGTGGGCAACAGCACACATCTGAGCCTTTGGGTCAGATGCTTCTTGCCTCTGTGGCTGTCAAGTGCCAAGCAGCCTGACAGGAGATGGAAAACTTGGATAGGGAGGTGGGGTGCTGCAGCCTGGGCATGCGCAGGGGATGGTGGCTGCGCTGTGCTCTGGGACCCGGATGAGCGCCATGTTGGGCCCAGGACAGTGTCTGGTGCCAGGGTGTGCTGCCCTGGACGTGGGCCGGCTACGTAGAGTCACCCTGGACACCACGGGCTGAACGTGAGAAGCAGCAGCATGGCCAAGGTCAGCACAGAGCAGGTGAGGCTGTCAGTAGCGCCAGGGCGGCTCCCAGGGCTTCTGGGGCTTGGCTTGGTGGAACGGCCCCAAGCCTCCTTCCTGTGGTCTGAGCCCAGCGCCGCACTCTGGGCCTCCCAGAAGTGCCTCTGGGCGGGGGAGGCTCCCAGGGAGCGGCTGGAGGCTTTAGTGTGCCTGGGCCTGCGGGAGCCTGAAGTGGGCCTGTCCTGGAGGCCTGACGTGGCAAGGGGCGCGAGGCTACAGGGCACATGGGGAACAGGGAGAGAGGGATCAAGAAGTTGGAGAGAGGGAGATGGGGAAGGAGAGACAAGGGGAGATAGGTTGGGGAAAGGCAGGGAACCAGGTCAAGGAAAAGGGTCTTTCCGTATGTGTGTGTTTGTATGTAAGTGTATATATGTGTATGTATGTACTCTAAAGCTCTATATTTATGAAATTGTATAGGAATGTAGTCATGTATGAATTTATGTGAGCATAGATGTATTTGTGTTTTTTTTTGTTTAGGTGTGGGGAAAGGATGAGAGTGTGTGAGATGTTGCAGGGATAGGGGGAGAGAAGGAGTGGGGTGGGAGAGACAAGGGGAAATGGGGTGTGGGAAGGCAGGGATCCAGGGCAAGGAAAGGGGCATTAGTGTATATGAACGTGTGTGAATATAGCGTGTGTGTGTGTGTGTATGTATGTTAGTTACGTATTTACGTAGCTATATGTGTATGAATATAGGCATGTATGAGATTATTTAGGACTGTATTTGTGTATTCTTGTGTTTAGATTTGGGAAAGGGGTGTGGGTGTGTGAGAGGGCTTGAGGATAGAGCAGACATGGGGAATGGGAGAGCGATGGAGACAGAAATGGGAGATATAAGTGGAGATGGATAGGGATGGGGAGAGGAAGTCAGGGCAAGGAATGGGGTATTTGTGTTTATGAATGTGTGCTTATGTATGCATAGGTAGCTTTCCTGATATATGTGTAATTCTAAATGTATGTGTTTGTCAATATAGGCATGTATGTTATTTCAAAGCTATACAATTATGTATATACTTAGGTAAGCCTGTGTTTAGGTATGTGGAAGTGTGTTTAGGCATTATGGCTTTATTGAGTTTTGAGTTCACAAGTGGTCTCTGTTGTCTGAATTCCCAGTGTTGGGAGGTTTGCCCAGTTCCTGGTGTTACTAAAGCTTCTGCTTTCATTTCGGTTAGGTAGGGAAGATAGTTTGTGTGATTCTCAGTCAGTTCAGTTGATCAGTTGGTTTCATGATCCAGGGAGTGGTCTGTGTTGGTGAATGGTTCTTTGGAACTTGAAATGAGTGTGTGTTCTGCTGTTGTTGAATTAGGTGCAGTTACTGGGTTGAATGGCTGAGTTCTTCAGCGTCTTTGCTCATTTTATGGCTGTTATTCTTATTAGTGGTTGTTGGGTGAGAAGTAGTAAAGACTCCTTTGCAATTATAAATCTGTGGATTCCTCCCTCTCTTCCCTCAGTTTTATATCATTTTTTGGTTTTGGTTTTATATCTTGTATGTAGGGGATCTGTTGTCAGGAAAATGTGTATTCAGGGTTTTACTCTTCATGGTGAATTTTCCCTGTCTTTGTTGTGTAAAGTTCATCTTTTCTTCTAGCAGTTTTATTTGCTCTGCAATTTAGATTTTCTGATATGAACATAGACACATGGCTATTGTTTCAGAAGATTTTGCTTGCCGTGTCTGTTTTATAACCTTGCTACACCTTTCGATTTGAAGTGACTTTCACGGAGAGCTGTAATTGTAGGATGTGTTGTTTTGAACTAACATGTGTTTTACATGGTGTGTTCCAACTACTGCCATTGCTTTTCAGTTCAATCTAAACTGAACTTTTTTTTATCTGTCTCTGTGTTAGAAACTCATCTAATGCACAGCAAGACAGTCATGAGCACTAGGATGGTATTATGTATTTAGCAGAGAGACAGATATAGCTGGGCCCAGCATCATATTTTAGTGGTCAAAGTCCTTGCCTTGCATTCCTGGGATCACATATTGTCGCCAGGTCTAATTCCGTGGGGCCCGTTTCTCCCAGCTTGTGACCTGGGAAAGCAGTTGAGGAAAGCCTTAAGCCTTGCTTTCTGCACTCATGTGGGAGACCCAGAAGAGCTCCTGTCTCCTGGCTTCAGATTGGCTCAGCTCCGGCCGTCGCTCTCACTTGGATAATGAACCATCTGACACTGTATATTCCTCTCTGTCTCTCTTCTTGTATATCTGCATTTTAATCAAAATAAATAACTTAAACAGACAGATATATCTCATTTCTCAGACTCCCATAGAGGTTAGGTTTTTAGATCAACACTAGTTAGCAGGGTGTCTTCAGCTGTGTGCGTCTCTGGTTGGCCTTCAGTGGTTATGGGTTTCATTTTCTCAGCATTCAGAAAGCCGGTGTTTCTGAGGATGCTGTGCTGGGACATGTGCATGGATCGTGATTGCTTAATTTGATCAGGGCGTAGGGTTCTTGAGCAAAAGCTCAAAGTGAGATCTAGAATAGAGATATTTACTATAGAGGTTGGAAATTGAATTCTGAGTCTTGAGATTCATGTTGCTTTCTTTTTGCCTATAGTGGCAGTTTTAGGCATTCATTCTAAAATTAATTCTAAAATGTTGGGAATTGAATTCTGAGTCTCGAGATTTATGTTGCTTTCTTTTTGCAGTTTTAGGCATTAATTCTAAAATGTTGTGTTCGTTTTTCTTTCTCTTCTGAAACTTTATTAACATTGTGGTAGCCAATTGGGATTGTCCGGCATATATCATAGAATTGTAATATTTCCCATCTCATTTTTCCATATGGTTCATAGTTTATGCTTTAGTGCAACATATTTGTTTTTCTGCATTACATGTTTAAAAATTCATTCATTCTCTTTTTTTTGAAAGGCAGATGTTGCATAGAGAAGGAGAGACAGGGTGATCTTCCATGTGCTGGTTCACTGCATATAGGGCTGTGTTGGCCAGATCAAAGCCAATTTGAAGCTGGGTGCCAGTAGTTTTCCCCAGGTGTTTCACATTGATCTAGCAGGGTCTCAAGGACTTGGGCCATGCTCCATCCCTTTCCCAGGCCAGAGCAGAATGCTGGATCAGAAGTGGAGCATCTATGTTACAAACCAGTGCTGCTAATGGATGCCATTACCGAAGGGACCAAGGATTAGATTGAGGTGCCATGGTGGCTTCCCTGAGTTCACGGAATTTTTGCTGGGTACCTGTATTCTGCTATCTACAAGATCTGTGAGGTGTGTATTTTTAACTCTTCATTCGATTTATGTGGTTATTTTTTCATTCTTTTGTTTTATGTGACAGACAGATCAACTGAGGAGGAGAGAGGTCTAAAATTGTTCCACTCTGCATTTGGCCACAATGGCTGTGGCTGAGACAGTCTGAAGCCAAGAAGTAGAAGCTATCTCCTGTTCTCCCTTGTGGTTGTCGGGGTTGAAGGACTTGGCATTCCTCTGCTCTTCTGTCCAGGAACTGGATCCAACATGGAGTACCTGAGACATGAAAGGACACCAATATGTGACACTGGTACCACTGGCCGAGACTTCTGCAAGAGCAGCCACTTGGCTAACTGCTATAATCTACTCTACTATACCTTTCTGGAGCCTTGGATGTCACACAGCTCTTGGTGTGTGCAAACTGGGTAGCAACCAGCTTCAGGCCCTGGCTGGTGAATTCCTTGACTTGAATCTGGGACTCAGGGCTGCAGAAGCATCTGAAGCTGCAGATCTCCAGATGCAGAATGGAGACCCTTCTTGGTGAGTGATGACATCTCTTGCATCTCTTGTTTCCTGTTGTGATTTCTTTTTCTTCTGGTCTTGCTATGCCTTTCTAATTCAGTTATTTGTTTTGTAATATTTTATGAAATGTGTGTACAAGCCCAGTAAGTCAATTATATAGTGGACAATGATAATAGAAACAGAACATGAGAAGGAAGAATGCTGGGAATTCAATCAGGTCATTGAATGTTCTTCAAAATCTGCCAGAGCTATACAGGAAAAAAGGCATTTTGTGTATGTTAAGGGTAAGCTATTTTTCATTTAGAAAATGAGAAGGCCCTTGTTAGCACTGTAAATATAATTGTGAGCATTAACATTAACATTTAGATTTAATGTATGTATGTATATAAAAAGTTATAGCAGTTCATCACTACACCATGGGTATGCTTCCCAAATGAACATGTCATCATGTGTGAAACACAAGCTTATGTCTTTTTTCCTCCTTCACATCTTTATATGTAGTCACTTGGCAGTGCAAGGCAGGCAAGAAGTGGAAACTTTGAGTCAGGGTATGCACAAACCCAGACATGCAGCCTTTCATTATTTTCTGATACCCTTGATTTTCTTCCCACTGGAAAAGTTTGTAAACCTTGGAATTCATTGGAGGAAGAATTTTTTCAGAAGCAAATTTTAAAATTCAAATTTTAAAATTCAAATTCAAACTAATTTCAGACATGAAAATGAAGGCAAAATTCAAAGAATCGGGATCCCTTATCTAGAAAGTTAATTAATACTACTAAATATGTCCTGGAGTAGGTAAAAACTGGTAAAAGTGTTAATGTTTGAATAAACTTCCATGGGGATGAGAAGGAGTGCTGTTTCCAGAGGTAGAATCTTCCTGGAGTTCATTAAAACTTGTAAGTTGGAGATGGTAATGATGGAAGGTATACCGACTTTTTGAACTCGAGGTGCAAAGGAGAATCTTTGAGCTGTTATGATTATAAAGTTCAGGAAGAAATTAGAGCTAAATGACGAGAGCAAAGAGTGAATGCTGCATGTGCAGTGTCCGGACACTGAGAGGGCAGAGCCTCTAATGCTGTGTATGCTGGAGATGATGTTCTCGGGAACAGAAATGCTCCTGTTTGTTGATGACTTCTTACTTTGGGGCCTTTTCCCTGATTTGCATGCCTGTGTTAGTTTAACCACTTTCTTAATCCTAATTATTTGGTTGTTTTAGCTTGCTCTCAATGAACATCCAGGCTGAGATGGCTATGTAAAATGGAAATGAAATTCTTGATACTTATGTTAACATTATTTTGTCCCCTAGTGATAGACTGACCCTGGGAAGTGTGCATGAATTCATTGCGATGATTTGGATAAGGTTAAAGTTATTCTTGCATCTGAAGGCTTTCTCATTTAGAGGCTGGTTTTAGGTCCACTGTGGATATCACCCATTTACTTTGTACATGAGGTTGTTTCTTTTATGAAGCTCATTGTCCCTCTTTAGGTTAACGTTTGTCCTTATGTTCTTTCCATCATTTATTCAAAGAGCATGTCTTTTGCTTCAAAGATTGTAGACAGTCTATTTCCCAGAATTCCATTCTTGCATACCCTTGATTTGTATCTCCGAATACTTGGGGGGTCTGTGCAGACTTTCTGATTTCTTTTTTTTTTTTAAAGATTTATTTTTATTATTTTTTCATTGGAAAGGCGGATATACAGAGAGGAGAGACAGAGAGGAAGATCTTCCGTCCGATGATTCACTCCCCAAGTGAGCGCAACGGGCCGATACTTTGCCGATCCAAAGCCAGGAGCCTCTTCCAGGTCTCCCACGCGGGTGCAGGTTCCCAAAGCTTTGGGCTGTCCTCGACTGCTTTCCCAGGCCACAGGCAGGGAGCTGGAAGGGAAGTGGGGCTGCCGGGATTAGAACCGGCGCCCATATGGGATCCCGGGAGTGCAAGGCGAGGACCTTTAACCACTTGCGCCACCGTGCCGGGCCCAGACTTTCTGATTTCTATGCTACAATTGCCCCCATTGTGTAAGGAGCTGGTCACTTGTTATGACATAAAGGTATTTTCAGCAGCTGGATTTATCTGTTTTAAAAAGCTTTTGTGCTTCATATACATTTTTTTCTTATTGATGGACACACTCATTTTATACTGACCACTGCAAACTTGAAAAACGACACTGAAACGGAACCTTTCTTACATAAGAATAATACAACTGTATCTAAGCCCAGTGTTGTTATGCTGTGTTGCTCCACCCAAGCTTTTATGATGACCATGTGAACACATCTCTGTTCCAACCTGGCTCTGCTTTTCCAACTCCTGGATGGCTTGGTTGGGTGGTAATGGGTCGGCTCCTGCACATAATGCTGCTCCACATCTTCTCTTGTCCCTCCTCCTAACTTTACTTCTTGTCTGTTATGTGTTTCTGTGGCCACTTTGTTGTCTCAACAGACTTGCAGGTTCAGGGCTCCTGGAGCCTCTTATAGGTACATATGGCCCTGGCTATGCTTCTGGTGTTCCCTGTTGAGTCTCCAGGTGCTCCCAGTATTCCTGTGTCTGTGATTTCAGAAAGTCCTCCATTCTGACATTGCAGAACCACTGTCCACTAGGCAGCTTTGGTGAACAGGCCAGATCTCCAGAGAACATTAGACGGTTTCCTGATTGGTAACACTGGCCCAATAGGCTGACTTGTTCTGGACACTGCTTCTGGGTGCTTTGTCTAGAGGGGCCTCCTCTGAAAAGTAGGATCAGGTTATGAAAGTGAATAACAGTGTCTGGCAGCATGGCTTAGCGGCTAAAGTCCTCGCCTTGAATGCACCAGGATCCAATACGGGTGCCAGTTGTAATCCTGGTAGGTCCACTTCCCATTCAGTTCCCTGCTTGTGGACTGGGAAAGCAGTCGAGGACAGCCCAAAGCTTTGGGACTCTGCACCCATGTGGGAGACCAGGAAGAAGTTCCTGGATCCCGGCTTGGATCAGCATAGCATCAGCTGTTGCGGTCACTTTGGGAGTGAATCATCGGACAGATCTTTCTCACTGTCTCTCCTCCTCTCTGTATATCTGACTTTCCAATAAAAATAAATTAAAAAAAAAAGAAAGTGAATAACTGCCTGAGTGGGTGACACAGGTGCAGCCAGGTCCCCTGGGAGAGGTGGTGACATAGCTGTGTCCCCTGAGGAGGGTTCAGTTCTGTTGTCCCTGTTCTCTTCCTCTGTCCTTGAGTGGGCTGCATGTATGATTAAGCAGTAGTTGCTGCTGTTAAGGGTCTGGTATTTGATGGAGTCAGTAAGCTCATTGTTACATCTGGGAGGCAGATGAGCTACAGGTGCCCTCCCAGCTGCCTCTCATTTTTTCATGAGTGGCAGAAACCTAATTGCCATTTCAAAATTCTACAGTCACCTAGAGTACCTAAAAGGGGGTATTTGTGCCTGCGGTTTGTGGTGGCTGGATGGTGCCCATAGGCAGGGATCAATATATTGTTGGCGCCTCTATCTAGTTCCTTCAAGAGTGCTGTGGCAATGCTCCAGCCACAGCATGGTGATGTGAGCTTCAACTGGAGCATTTGCCAGTCCTGCTCCAGTGGTCCCAGCCACAGTATGATGATGGCAGCTCCACCTGTGTCCTTCATGAGTCCTTCTTCAGTTCTCCAGCCACACCATGGTGATGACAGCTCCAATTGGTTCTTTCACTCCACCTGTTCCAGTCCTCCCAACCACAGTCTGGTGATGGCAGCTCCACCTGTGTCCTTCAGTGCTCCAGTGACAGCTTGGTGAAGACAGCTCCAACTTGTTCTTTCAGTAGACCTGCTCCAGTCTTCCCCACAACAGCATCATGAAGGCAGTGCCACCTGGTTCCTTCAGCAGTCCTGCTCCAGTATTCCTGTGTAAGGATGGTGATGGCAGCTCCACCTGGTTTCTTCGGTAGTTGTGCTCCAATGCTCCCTGCCAAAGCATGGAAATGGCAGTTCCAAACTGTTCCTTTGTCAGTTCCGCTCAAATGCTTCCAGTCAGAGCATTTTAATGGCAGCTCCACCTGATTCCTCCAGGAGTCCTCCTCCAGTGCTCCAGCCACATTATGGTGATTTCAACTCCAGCTGATGCCTCCAGGTGGGCTGCTCCACTGCTCTCAGCCATGTCATGGTCATTGCAGATCCTCCTAGTTCCTCCAGGAGTCCTTATCCATTGCTCCAAGTCATAGAATGGAATGGCAGCTCCACTGGTTCTTTTGTCTGTTGTGCTCCAATGCGCCCAGCCACAGCATGGAAGTGGCAGCTCCCAATTGTTCATTTGTCATTCCTGTTCAAATACTTCCAGCCAGAGTATTTTAATGGCACCTGCAGTTGGGTCCTCCATGAGTCTTGCTCCAGTGCTCCAGCCACAGCATGGTGTTGGCAGCTCCTCCTAGTTCCTCCAAGAGTGCTGTTCCAGTGCTACAGCCACAAGAACTGGAGGGAAGCTCCACCTGATCCTCCAGGAGTCTTGCTCCAATGCTTCAGCCATAGTAGGGTGTTGATCGCTCCACCATGTTCCTTCAGGAGTTCTATTCTACTGCTCCAGCCACAGTATGGTGATCACCCCTTGAACACATTCCATCAGGAGTCCTGTTCCTCTACTCCAAGGCAGAGCATGTTATTGGCAGTTCCACCTGGACCTTTCAGGAATCCTTCAGCAATATCGCCAGCTCCCTGCCAATTGTTCCTGGGACTGTGTGGGGAGTGGATCAGTGGAAACACCAGCATTGTCTCCTGGGGTCAAGACCACCTGGACTTATCTGCCAGACAGTGCAAGGACAGGCTGGCTTGGACAGGCCAGGAAGCAGCTTCAGCATGTCTCTGAGAAGTTTATCTGCTGTATCCCAGCAGGAGCATGAGAACGGCCAAGCTGCTGGACTCAGAGTGACACAGCTAGAGAGCATCAGTGTCACCACATGGGTGATACCCTCACATATGCCACTTATGAGGGAGCCTTTCAGCCTCCAGAGCGAGGGAGGCCACTTCCACCTGGTGTGTACTAGCTCTGAGCCACCAGCCACTGTGCATGTCCTATCTTCTCTGAGAGAACTGGGGTGCTTTCCTCTGAGTGGGCCCTGGTGCTGCTGACCAGAAGGCTCATCTCAGGCCCTCCTTGGACTACTGCACTGAGGCAAACCCCTGTGGTGGAGGATGGCTTCATCAGTTGGTGCATCCTTGCCTACTGCATGGCTATCCAGCCTCAGCCATCATTCGTCACTCAGCACTGGGCTGGGCATGGCCTGCAGTGCTGGCCAGGACTGGTCATTTCTCTGTGGTCTAGACACCTCTGGGTATCGATCAGAGTCTGTTGTGGCCACCATAGAAGCTCTGTACCCACACAGCCAGCTCCCAGTTCAGGGCCAGCTTGGTGCTCACAGCCCTCACACTTGAACAGCAGTCTTGGAGCCAGTCCCCACATTGTAGCTCAGCTGCTGCAGACGGACCATCCACTTCACCCACAGCATGCAGCTGTTCCTCCTCAACAGTTGGCCTCCATCCTTGCAGCCTGCAGCTACATTTTTGTGCAACCAGGGCCTGGCCAAAGCCAAGGCCATTCCTAGAGACATTTCTCCTTTTAACCCTTATCTGGCAGCCCTTGCTCAGTCAATGGACACCCATACACTCTTCAGTGAAGTGGGGGTATAAGTAGCACCGCTGGAAACTGTTGTTGATGTTATGTTATGGCTTTTAATTAGTCAGAACGATAATCTGACAGCTGTCTCCAGACCAGAGTTGGTCTCCCCAAAAAACTGTTGAATTCAGCTGGGCAAGAAGATACTGGACACTATGCATGGCACATGCTGGCATTGAAAGAAACAAAAATAGATTTGAGCTATAGTACTGCAATAAGGTGGAGCAATCCACCATGGGTGGAGGGCAATGGCAGGGAAAGGGGGACCATCAGAGCCTATGAAACATTGTTATAAAATGAAATGCAATAAAAAATATATGTAAAAATTTTTTTCAAAATAATGCGAGTTTCTCTAGGCATAGACAGTGAAAGAAAATTGATAAGGCATCTTTATCAATGAATTGTGACTTATTAGTGCTTATAATGAGAATGACTTGAT
>NW_024466180.1:0-137535 GCF_017591425.1 Ochotona curzoniae
CCTGCCCCTCTTCTTGGCCCGGGCTTGGGTCTAGCCATGCCCCCAGCGCCACTGGCCCTGGTGTAGGGTCGCTGCACCTGGATTACCATGCTAGGCCGAAAAGGGCCACGTGTGGGGTTCCAGCCTCCCCGAAATAGCCTTCCTGATTGGGCATGAAGGCTGCTGGTTGCATTCTGGGAGACAGGCCTGATCGGGCTTGAGGACCCTGGCAGCCATTCTGGCGGGGGTTGCGTCCCCACGCGCCGGCCCCGCCCCTCTTCTTGGCCCGGGCTTGGGTCTAGCCACGTCCCTAGCGCCACTGGCCTGGGGGTCGGGTCGCTGTACCAGGGTTACCACGCTAGGCCCGAAAACGGCCAGGCGTGGAGGGTCCAGCCTCCCCGAAGCAGCCTTCTGAGTGGGGCGTGAACGCTGCTGGTTGCATTCTGGGAGACAGGCCTGATGGGCTTGAGACCCCGGGAGCCATTCTGCCGGGGGTCACGTCCCCGCTGGCCGGCCCCGCCATTCTTCCCGGCCCGGGAATGTGTCTAGCCACACCCCTAGTGCCACTGGCCCATGGGTTAGATTGCTGTACCAGGGTTACCACGCTAGGCCCGAAAAGGGCCAGGCGTGGAGGGTCCAGCCTCCCCGAAGCAGCCTTCTGAGTTGGCGTGAAGACTGCTGGTTGCATTCCGGGAGACAGGCCTGATCAGGCTTGAGGACCCTGGCAGCCATTCTGCCAGGGGTCACGTCCCTGTGCTCCGGCCCCGCCCCTCTTCCTGGCCTGGGCTTGAGTCTAGCCATGCCCCTAGTGCCACTGGCCCGGGGGTCGGGTCGCTGTACCTGGGTTACCATGCTAGGCCCGAAAAGTGCCATGCTTGGGGGTCCAGCCTCCCCGAAGCAGTCTTCTGAGTGGGCGTGAAGGCTGCTGGTTGCATTCCGGGAGACAGGCGTGATGGGGCTTGAGGACCCTGGCAGCCATTCTGCCAGGGGTCACGTCCATGCGCGCCGGCCCCGCCCCTCTTCTTGGCCCGGGCTTGGGTCTAGCCTCACCCCTAGCGCCACTGGCCCTGGTGTCGGGTCGCTGCACCTGGATTACCACGTTAGGCCCGAAAAGGGCCACGCGTGTGGTTCCAGCCTCCCCGAAACAGCCTTCCTGAGTGGGCGTGAAGGCTGCTGGTTGCATTCCGTTAGACAGGCCTGATGGGGCTTGAGGACCCTGGCAGCCATTCTGCCGCGGGTCACGTCCCCGCGCGCCGGCCCCCCCCTCTTCCCAGCCCGGGCTTGGGTCTAGCCACGCCCGTAGCGCCACTGGCCCAGGGGTCGGGTCGCTGTACCTGGGTTACCACGCTAGGCCCGAAAAGGGCCATGTGTGGTGGGTCGAGCCTCTAAGAAGCAGTCTTCCGAGAGGGCGTGAAGGCTGCTGGTTGCATTCCGGGAGACAGGCCTGATGGGGCTTGAGGACCCTGGCAGCCATTTTGGCGGGGGTTAAGTCCCCGCTGGCCGGCCCCGGGCCTCTTCCCAGCCCAGGCTTGGGTCTAGCCACGCCCCTAGGGCGACCAGCCCGTGGTTTGGGTCACTGTACCTGGGTTACCACGCTAGGCCCAAAAAGGGCCACGCGTGGGGTTCCAGCCTCCCCAAAGCAGCCTTCTGAGTGGGCGTGAAGGCTGCTGGTTGCATTCCGGAAGACAGGACTGATCGGGCTTGAGGACCCTGGCAGCCATTCTGCTGGGGGTTACGTCCCCACACGTCGGCCTCGCCCCTCTTCTTTGCCCGGGCTTGGGTCTAGCCATGAACCTATCGCCACAGGCCCGGGGGTCGGGTCGCTGTACCTGGGTTACCACGCTAGGCCCGAAAAGGGCCACGTGTGGGGGTCCAGCCTCCCCGAACCAGCCTTTGAGTGGGCGTGAAGGCTGCTGGTTGCATTCTGGGAGACAGGCCTGATCGGGCTTGAGGACCCTGGCAGCCATTCTGCCGCGGGTCACGTCCCTGCGCGCCGGCCCCGCCCCTCTTCCTGGCCCGGGCTTATGTCTAGCCACGCCCCTAGTGCCACTGGCCCGTGGGTTCGGTTGCTGTAGCAGGGTTACCACGCTAG
This sequence comes from Ochotona curzoniae, assembly GCF_017591425.1. NCBI lineage: Eukaryota > Metazoa > Chordata > Mammalia > Lagomorpha > Ochotonidae > Ochotona > Ochotona curzoniae. The sequence continues at coordinate 2,072 of NW_024466180.1, forward strand.
GCCCGAAAAGGGCCAGGCGTGGGGGGACCAGCCTCCCCGTAGCAGCCTTCCTGAGTGTGCGTGAAGGCTGCTGGTTGCATTCTGGGAGACAGGCCTGATCGGGCTTGAGGACCCTGGCAGCCATTCTGGCGGGGGTCACGTCCCCACGCGCCGGCCCCGCCCCTCTTCTTGGCTCGGGCTTGGGTCTAGCCACGTCCCTAGCGCCACTGGCCTGGGGTCGGGTCGCTGCACCTGGGTTACCACGCTAGGCCCGAAAAGGGCCACGTGTGCGGGGTCCAACCTCCCCGAAGCAGCCTTCTGAGTGGGCGTGAACGCTGCTGGTTGCATTCTGGGAGACAGGCCTGATGGGGCTTGAGACCCCGGGAGCCATTCTGCCAGGGGTCACGTCCCCCCTGGCCGGCCTCGCCACTCTTCCCGGCCCGGGCTTGGGTCTAGCCACACCCCTAGTGCCACTGGCCCATGGGTTAGATTGCTGTACCAGGGTTACCACGCTAGGCCCGAAAAGGGCCAGGCGTGGAGGGTCCAGCCTCCCCGAAGCAGCCTTCTGAGTTGGCGTGAAGACTGCTGGTTGCATTCCGGGAGACAGGCCTGATCAGGCTTGAGGACCCTGGCAGCCATTCTGCCAGGGGTCACGTCCCTGTGCTCCGGCCCCGCCCCTCTTCCTGGCCTGGGCTTGAGTCTAGCCATGCCCCTAGTGCCACTGGCCCGGGGGTCGGGTCGCTGTACCTGGGTTACCATGCTAGGCCCGAAAAGTGCCATGCTTGGGGGTCCAGCCTCCCCGAAGCAGTCTTCTGAGTGGGCGTGAAGGCTGCTGGTTGCATTCCGGGAGACAGGCGTGATGGGGCTTGAGGACCCTGGCAGCCATTCTGCCAGGGGTCACGTCCATGCGCGCCGGCCCCGCCCCTCTTCCTGGCCCGGGCTTGGGTCTAGCCTCACCCCTAGCGCCACTGGCCCTGGTGTCGGGTCGCTGCACCTGGATTACCACGTTAGGCCCGAAAAGGGCCACGCGTGTGGTTCCAGCCTCCCCGAAACAGCCTTCCTGAGTGGGCGTGAAGGCTGCTGGTTGCATTCCGTTAGACAGGCCTGATGGGGCTTGAGGACCCTGGCAGCCATTCTGCCGCGGGTCACGTCCCCGCGCGCCGGCCCCCCCCTCTTCCCAGCCCGGGCTTGGGTCTAGCCACGCCCGTAGCGCCACTGGCCCAGGGGTCGGGTCGCTGTACCTGGGTTACCACGCTAGGCCCGAAAAGGGCCATGTGTGGTGGGTCGAGCCTCTAAGAAGCAGTCTTCCGAGAGGGCGTGAAGGCTGCTGGTTGCATTCCGGGAGACAGGCCTGATGGGGCTTGAGGACCCTGGCAGCCATTTTGGCGGGGGTTAAGTCCCCGCTGGACGGCCCCGGGCCTCTTCCCAGCCCAGGCTTGGGTCTAGCCACGCCCCTAGGGCGACCAGCCCGTGGTTTGGGTCACTGTACCTGGGTTACCACGCTAGGCCCAAAAAGGGCCACGCGTGGGGTTCCAGCCTCCCCAAAGCAGCCTTCTGAGTGGGCGTGAAGGCTGCTGGTTGCATTCCGGAAGACAGGACTGATCGGGCTTGAGGACCCTGGCAGCCATTCTGCTGGGGGTTACGTCCCCACACGTCGGCCTCGCCCCTCTTCTTTGCCCGGGCTTGGGTCTAGCCATGAACCTATCGCCACAGGCCCGGGGGTCGGGTCGCTGTACCTGGGTTACCACGCTAGGCCCGAAAAGGGCCACGTGTGGGGGTCCAGCCTCCCCGAACCAGCCTTTGAGTGGGCGTGAAGGCTGCTGGTTGCATTCTGGGAGACAGGCCTGATCGGGCTTGAGGACCCTGGCAGCCATTCTGCCGCGGGTCACGTCCCTGCGCCCCGGCCCCGCCCCTCTTCCTGGCCCGGGCTTATGTCTAGCCACGCCCCTAGTGCCACTGGCCCGTGGGTTCGGTTGCTGTAGCAGGGTTACCACGCTAGGCCCGAAAAGGGCCAGGCGTGGGGGGTCCAGCCTCCCCGTAGCAGCCTTCCTGAGTGTGCGTGAAGGCTGCTGGTTGCATTCTGGGAGACAGGCCTGATCGGGCTTGAGGACCCTGGCAGCCATTCTGGCGGGGGTCACGTCCCCACGCGCCGGCCCCGCCCCTCTTCTTGGCTCGGGCTTGGGTCTAGCCACGTCCCTAGCGCCACTGGCCTGGGGTCGGGTCGCTGCACCTGGGTTACCACGCTAGGCCCGAAAAGGGCCACGTGTGCGGGGTCCAACCTCCCCGAAGCAGCCTTCTGAGTGGGCGTGAACGCTGCTGGTTGCATTCTGGGAGACAGGCCTGATGGGGCTTGAGACCCCGGGAGCCATTCTGCCAGGGGTCACGTCCCCCTGGCCGGCCTCGCCACTCTTCCCGGCCCGGGCTTGGGTCTAGCCACACCCCTAGTGCCACTGGCCCATGGGTTAGATTGCTGTACCAGGGTTACCACGCTAGGCCCGAAAAGGGCCAGGCGTGGAGGGTCCAGCCTCCCCGAAGCAGCCTTCTGAGTTGGCGTGAAGACTGCTGGTTGCATTCCGGGAGACAGGCCTGATCAGGCTTGAGGACCCTGGCAGCCATTCTGCCAGGGGTCACGTCCCTGTGCTCCGGCCCCGCCCCTCTTCCTGGCCTGGGCTTGAGTCTAGCCATGCCCCTAGTGCCACTGGCCCGGGGGTCGGGTCGCTGTACCTGGGTTACCATGCTAGGCCCGAAAAGTGCCATGCTTGGGGGTCCAGCCTCCCCGAAGCAGTCTTCTGAGTGGGCGTGAAGGCTGCTGGTTGCATTCCGGGAGACAGGCGTGATGGGGCTTGAGGACCCTGGCAGCCATTCTGCCAGGGGTCACGTCCATGCGCGCCGGCCCCGCCCCTCTTCTTGGCCCGGGCTTGGGTCTAGCCTCACCCCTAGCGCCACTGGCCCTGGTGTCGGGTCGCTGCACCTGGATTACCACGTTAGGCCCGAAAAGGGCCACGCGTGTGGTTCCAGCCTCCCCGAAACAGCCTTCCTGAGTGGGCGTGAAGGCTGCTGGTTGCATTCCGTTAGACAGGCCTGATGGGGCTTGAGGACCCTGGCAGCCATTCTGCCGCGGGTCACGTCCCCGCGCGCCGGCCCCCCCCTCTTCCCAGCCCGGGCTTGGGTCTAGCCACGCCCGTAGCGCCACTGGCCCAGGGGTCGGGTCGCTGTACCTGGGTTACCACGCTAGGCCCGAAAAGGGCCATGTGTGGGGGGTCGAGCCTCTAAGAAGCAGTCTTCCGAGAGGGCGTGAAGGCTGCTGGTTGCATTCCGGGAGACAGGCCTGATGGGGCTTGAGGACCCTGGCAGCCATTTTGGCGGGGGTTAAGTCCCCGCTGGACGGCCCCGCCCCTCTTCCCAGCCCAGGCTTGGGTCTAGCCACGCCCCTAGGGCGACCAGCCCGTGGTTTGGGTCACTGTACCTGGGTTACCACGCTAGGCCCAAAAAGGGCCACGCGTGGGGTTCCAGCCTCCCCAAAGCAGCCTTCTGAGTGGGCGTGAAGGCTGCTGGTTGCATTCCGGAAGACAGGACTGATCGGGCTTGAGGACCCTGGCAGCCATTCTGCTGGGGGTTACGTCCCCACACGTCGGCCTCGCCCCTCTTCTTTGCCCGGGCTTGGGTCTAGCCATGAACCTATCGCCACAGGCCCGGGGGTCGGGTCGCTGTACCTGGGTTACCACGCTAGGCCCGAAAAGGGCCACGTGTGGGGGTCCAGCCTCCCGAACCAGCCTTTGAGTGGGCGTGAAGGCTGCTGGTTGCATTCTGGGAGACAGGCCTGATCGGGCTTGAGGACCCTGGCAGCCATTCTGCCGCGGGTCACGTCCCTGCGCGCCGGCCCCGCCCCTCTTCCTGGCCCGGGCTTATGTCTAGCCACGCCCCTAGTGCCACTGGCCCGTGGGTTCGGTTGCTGTAGCAGGGTTACCACGCTAGGCCCGAAAAGGGCCAGGCGTGGGGGGTCCAGCCTCCCCGTAGCAGCCTTCCTGAGTGTGCGTGAAGGCTGCTGGTTGCATTCTGGGAGACAGGCCTGATCGGGCTTGAGGACCCTGGCAGCCATTCTGGCGGGGGTCACGTCCCCACGCGCCGGCCCCGCCCCTCTTCTTGGCTCGGGCTTGGGTCTAGCCACGTCCCTAGCGCCACTGGCCTGGGGTCGGGTCGCTGCACCTGGGTTACCACGCTAGGCCCGAAAAGGGCCACGTGTGCGGGGTCCAACCTCCCCGAAGCAGCCTTCTGAGTGGGCGTGAACGCTGCTGGTTGCATTCTGGGAGACAGGCCTGATGGGGCTTGAGACCCCGGGAGCCATTCTGCCAGGGGTCACGTCCCCCCTGGCCGGCCTCGCCACTCTTCCCGGCCCGGGCTTGGGTCTAGCCACGCCCCTAGCGCCACTGGCCTGGGGGTCGGGTCGCTGTACCTGGGTTACCACGCTAGGCCCGAAAAGGGCCACGTGTGCGGGGTCCAACCTCCCCGAAGCAGCCTTCTGAGTGGGCGTGAACGCTGCTGGTTGCATTCCTGGAGACAGCTTGATCGGGCTTGAGGATCCTGGCAGCCATTCTGCCGGGGGTCACGTCCCTGCGCGACGGCACTGCCCCTCTTCCCAGCTGGGGCTTGGGTCTAGCCACGCTCCTAGCGCCACTGGCCCGCGGGTCGTGTAGCTGTACCTGGGTTACCACACTAGGCCCGAAAAGGGCCACGTGTTGATGGTCCTGCCTCCCCGAAGCAGCCTTCCTGAGTGGGCGTGAAGGCTGCTGGTTGCATTCCGGGAGACAGGCCTGATCGGGCTTGAGGACCCCGGCAGCCATTCTGGCGGGGGTTAAGTCCCCGCGCGCCGGCCCCGCCCCTCTTTCCGGCCCGGGGTTGGGTCTAGCCACGCCCCTAGTGCCACCGGCCACTGGTTTAGGTTGCTGTACCACGGTTACCACGCTAGGCCCGAAAAGGGCCAGGCGTGGAGGGTCCAGCCTCCCCGAAGCAGCCTTCTGAGTTGGCGTGAAGACTGCTGGTTGCATTCCGGGAGACAGGCCTGATCAGGCTTGAGGACCCCGGCAGCCATTCTGCCAGGGTCACGTCCCTGTGCTCCGGCCCCGCCCCTCTTCCTGGCCTGGGCTTGGGTCTAGCCACGCCCCTAGTGCCACTGGCCCAGGGGTCGGGTCGCTGTACCTGGGTTACCACGCTAGGCCCGAAAAGGGCCACGTGTGGGGGGTCTAGCCTCCCCGAAGCAGCCTTCCTGAGGGGGCGTGAAGGCTGCTGGTTGCATTCCGGGAGACAGGCCTGATCGGGATTGAGGATCCTGGCAGCCATTCTGGCGGGGGTTACGTCCTCACACGCCGGCCCTGCCCCTCTTCTTGGCCCGGGCTTGGGTCTAGCCATGCCCCCAGCGCCACTGGCCCTGGTGTAGGGTCGCTGCACCTGGATTACCATGCTAGGCCGAAAAGGGCCACTTGTGGGGTTCCAGCCTCCCCGAAACAGCCTTCCTGAGTGGGCATGAAGGCTGCTGGTTGCATTCTGGGAGACAGGCCTGATCGGGCTTGAGGACCCTGGCAGCCATTCTGGCGGGGGTTGCGTCCCCACGCGCCGGCCCCGCCCCTCTTCTTGGCCCGGGCTTGGGTCTAGCCACGTCCCTAGCGCCACTGGCCTGGGGGTCGGGTCGCTGTACCTGGGTTACCACGCTAGGCCCGAAAAGGGCCAGGCGTGGAGGGTCCAGCCTCCCCGAAGCAGCCTTCTGAGGGGGCGTGAACGCTGCTGTTTGCATTCTGGGAGACAGGCCTGATGGGCTTGAGACCCCGGGAGCCATTCTGCCGGGGGTCACGTCCCTTCGCTGGCCGGCCCCGCCATTCTTCCCGGCCCGGGAATGTGTCTAGCCACACCCCTAGTGCCACTGGCCCATGGGTTAGATTGCTGTACCAGGGTTACCACGCTAGGCTCGAAAAGGGCCAGGCGTGGAGGGTCCAGCCTCCCCGAAGCAGCCTTCTGAGTTGGCGTGAAGACTGCTGGTTGCATTCCGGGAGACAGGCCTGATCAGGCTTGAGGACACCGGCAGCCATTCTGCCAGGGGTCACGTCCCTGTGCTCCGGCCCCGCCCCTCTTCCTGGCCTGGGCTTGAGTCTAGCCATGCCCCTAGTGCCACTGGCCCGGGGGTCGGGTCGCTGTACCTGGGTTACCATGCTAGGCCCGAAAAGTGCCATGCTTGGGGGTCCAGCCTCCCCGAAGCAGTCTTCTGAGTGGGCGTGAAGGCTGCTGGTTGCATTCCGGGAGACAGGCGTGATGGGGCTTGAGGACCCTGGCAGCCATTCTGCCAGGGGTCACGTCCATGCGCGCCGGCCCCGCCCCTCTTCTTGGCCCGGGCTTGGGTCTAGCCTCACCCCTAGCGCCACTGGCCCTGGTGTCGGGTCGCTGCACCTGGATTACCACGTTAGGCCCGAAAAGGGCCACGCGTGTGGTGTCCAGCCTCCCCGAAACAGCCTTCCTGAGTGGGCGTGAAGGCTGCTGGTTGCATTCCGTTAGACAGGCCTGATGGGGCTTGAGGACCCTGGCAGCCATTCTGCCGCGGGTCACGTCCCCGCGCGCCGGCCCCCCCCTCTTCCCAGCCCGGGCTTGGGTCTAGCCACGCCCGTAGCGCCACTGGCCCAGGGGTCGGGTCGCTGTACCTGGGTTACCACGCTAGGCCCGAAAAGGGCCATGTGTGGTGGGTCGAGCCTCTAAGAAGCAGTCTTCCGAGAGGGCGTGAAGGCTGCTGGTTGCATTCCGGGAGACAGGCCTGATGGGGCTTGAGGACCCTGGCAGCCATTTTGGCGGGGGTTAAGTCCCCGCTGGCCGGCCCCGGGACTCTTCCCAGCCCAGGCTTGGGTCTAGCCACGCCCCTAGGCCACCAGCCCGTGGTTTGGGTCACTGTACCTGGGTTACCACGCTAGGCCCAAAAAGGGCCACGCGTGGGGTTCCAGCCTCCCCAAAGCAGCCTTCTGAGTGGGCGTGAAGAATGCTGGTTGCATTCCGGGAGACAGGCCTGATCAGGCTTGAGGACCCCGGCAGCCATTCTGCCAGGGGTCACGTACCTTCGCTCCAGCCCAGCCCCTCTTCCTGGCCTGGGCTTGGGTCTAGCCACGCCCCTAGTGCCACTGGCCCGGGGGTCGGGTCGCTGTACCTGGGTTACCATGCTAGGTGCGAAAAGGGCCATGCTTCGGGGGTCCAGCCTCCCCGAAGCAGTCTTCCGAGTGGGCGTGAAGGCTGCTGGTTGCATTCCGTGAGGCAGGCCTGATCGGGCTTGAGGACCCTGGCAGCCATTCTGCTGGGGGTCCGTCCCCCCGCGACGGCCCTGCCCCTCTTCCCGGCCCGGGCTTGGGTCTAGCCACGCCCCTAGCGCCACCGGCCCGGGATTTGGGTCGCTGTACCTGGGTTACCACGCTAGGCCCGAAAAGGGTTATGCGTGGGGGGTCCAGCCTCCCCGAAGCAGCCTTCTGAGTGGGCGTGAAGGCTGCTGGTTGCATTCCGGGAGACAGGCTTGATCGGGCTTGAGGACCCTGGCAGCCATTCTGCCGGGGGTCACGTCCCTGCACGCCGGCCCCGCCCACTCTTCCCACCCGGGCTTGGGTCCAGCCACGGCCCCTAGCGCCACTGGCCCGGGGTCGGGTCGCTGTACCTGGGTTACCACGCTAGGCCCGAAAAGGGCCACGTGTGGGAGGTCCAGCCTCCCCGAACCAGCCTTCCTGAGTGGGCGTGAAGGCTGCTGGTTGCATTCCGGGAGACAGGCCTGATCGGGCTTGAGGACCCCGGCAGCCATTCTGGCGGGGGTTAAGTCCCCGCGCGCCGGCCCCGCCCCTCTTCTCCGGCCCGGGTTGGGTCTAGCCACGCCCCTAGTGCCACCGGCCACTGGTTTAGGTTGCTGTACCACGGTTACCACGCTAGGCCCGAAAAGGGCCAGGCGTGGGGGGTCCAGCCTCCCCGAAGCAGCCTTCTGAGTTGGCGTGAAGACTGCTGGTTGCATTCCGGGAGACAGGCCTGATCAGGCTTGAGGACCCCGGCAGCCATTCTGCCAGGGTCACGTCCCTGTGCTCCGGCCCCGCCCCTCTTCCTGGCCTGGGCTTGGGTCTAGCCACGCCCCTAGTGCCACTGGCCCAGGGGTCGGGTCGCTGTACCTGGGTTACCACGCTAGGCCCGAAAAAGGCCACGTGTGGGGGGTCTAGCCTCCCCGAAGCAGCCTTCCTGAGGGGGCGTGAAGGCTGCTGGTTGCATTCCGGGAGACAGGCCTGATCGGGATTGAGGATCCTGGCAGCCATTCTGGCGGGGGTTACGTCCTCACACGCCGGCCCTGCCCCTCTTCTTGGCCCGGGCTTGGGTCTAGCCATGCCCCTAGCGCCACTGGCCCTGGTGTCGGGTCGCTGCACCTGGATTACCATGCTAGGCCGAAAAGGGCCACTTGTGGGGTTCCAGCCTCCCCGAAACAGCCTTCCTGAGTGGGCATGAAGGCTGCTGGTTGCATTCTGGGAGACAGGCCTGATCGGGCTTGAGGACCCTGGCAGCCATTCTGGCGGGGGTTGCGTCCCCACGCGCCGGCCCCGCCCCTCTTCTTGGCCCGGGCTTGGGTCTAGCCACGTCCCTAGCGCCACTGGCCTGGGGGTCGGGTCGCTGTACCTGGGTTACCACGCTAGGCCCGAAAACGGCCAGGCGTGGAGGGTCCAGCCTCCCCGAAGCAGCCTTCTGAGGGGGCGTGAACGCTGCTGTTTGCATTCTGGGAGACAGGCCTGATGGGCTTGAGACCCCGGGAGCCATTCTGCCGGGGGTCACGTCCCTTCGCTGGCCGGCCCCGCCATTCTTCCCGGCCCGGGATTGTGTCTAGCCACACCCCTAGTGCCACTGGCCCATGGGTTAGATTGCTGTACCAGGGTTACCACGCTAGGCTCGAAAAGGGCCAGGCGTGGAGGGTCCAGCCTCCCCGAAGCAGCCTTCTGAGTTGGCGTGAAGACTGCTGGTTGCATTCCGGGAGACAGGCCTGATCAGGCTTGAGGACACCGGCAGCCATTCTGCCAGGGGTCACGTCCCTGTGCTCCGGCCCCGCCCCTCTTCCTGGCCTGGGCTTGAGTCTAGCCATGCCCCTAGTGCCACTGGCCCGGGGGTCGGGTCGCTGTACCTGGGTTACCATGCTAGGCCCGAAAAGTGCCATGCTTGGGGGTCCAGCCTCCCCGAAGCAGTCTTCTGAGTGGGCGTGAAGGCTGCTGGTTGCATTCCGGGAGACAGGCGTGATGGGCTTGAGGACCCTGGCAGCCATTCTGCCAGGGGTCACGTCCATGCGCGCCGGCCCCGCCCCTCTTCTTGGCCCGGGCTTGGGTCTAGCCTCACCCCTAGCGCCACTGGCCCTGGTGTCGGGTCGCTGCACCTGGATTACCACGTTAGGCCCGAAAAGGGCCACGCGTGTGGGTTCCAGCCTCCCCGAAACAGCCTTCCTGAGTGGGCGTGAAGGCTGCTGGTTGCATTCCGTTAGACAGGCCTGATGGGGCTTGAGGACCCTGGCAGCCATTCTGCCGCGGGTCACGTCCCCGCGCGCCGGCCCCCCCCTCTTCCCAGCCCGGGCTTGGGTCTAGCCACGCCCGTAGCGCCACTGGCCCGGGGTCGGGTCGCTGTACCTGGGTTACCACGCTAGGCCCGAAAAGGGCCATGTGTGGTGGGTCGAGCCTCTAAGAAGCAGTCTTCCGAGAGGGCGTGAAGGCTGCTGGTTGCATTCCGGGAGACAGGCCTGATGGGGCTTGAGGACCCTGGCAGCCATTTTGGCGGGGGTTAAGTCCCCGCTGGCCGGCCCCGGGACTCTTCCCAGCCCAGGCTTGGGTCTAGCCACGCCCCTAGGGCCACCAGCCCGTGGTTTGGGTCACTGTACCTGGGTTACCACGCTAGGCCCAAAAAGGGCCACGCGTGGGGTTCCAGCCTCCCCAAAGCAGCCTTCTGAGTGGGCGTGAAGAATGCTGGTTGCATTCCGGGAGACAGGCCTGATCAGGCTTGAGGACCCCGGCAGCCATTCTGCCAGGGGTCACGTACCTTCGCTCCAGCCCAGCCCCTCTTCCTGGCCTGGGCTTGGGTCTAGCCACGCCCCTAGTGCCACTGGCCCGGGGGTCGGGTCGCTGTACCTGGGTTACCATGCTAGGTCCGAAAAGGGCCATGCTGTCGGGGGTCCAGCCTCCCCGAAGCAGTCTTCCGAGTGGGCGTGAAGGATGCTGGTTGCATTCCGTGAGGCAGGCCTGATCGGGCTTGAGGACCCTGGCAGCCATTCTGCTGGGGGTCCGTCCCCCCGCGACGGCCCTGCCCCTCTTCCCGGCCCGGGCTTGGGTCTAGCCACGCCCCTAGCGCCACCGGCCCGGGCTTGGGTCGCTGTACCTGGGTTACCACGCTAGGCCCGAAAAGGGTTATGCGTGGGGGGTCCAGCCTCCCCGAAGCAGCCTTCTGAGTGGGCGTGAAGGCTGCTGGTTGCATTCCGGGAGACAGGCTTGATCGGGCTTGAGGACCCTGGCAGCCATTCTGCCGGGGGTCACGTCCCTGCACGCCGGCCCCGCCCATCTTCCCACCCCGGGCTTGGGTCCAGCCACGGCCCTAGCGCCACTGGCCCGGGGGTCGGGTCGCTGTACCTGGGTTACCACACTAGGCCCGAAAAGGGCCACGTGTGGGAGGTCCAGCCTCCCCGAACCAGCCTTCCTGAGTGGGCGTGAAGGCTGCTGGTTGCATTCCGGGAGACAGGCCTGATCGGGCTTGAGGACCCCGGCAGCCATTCTGTCTGGTGGTCACTTCCCCACTTTCCGGCCTCGCCCATCTTCCTGGCCTGGGCTTGGGTCTAGCCACGCCCCTAGTGCCACTGGCCCGGGGGTCAGGTTACTGTACCTGGGTTACCACGCTAGGCCCGAAAAGGGCCACGCGTGGGTGTCCAGCCTCCGGGAAGCAGCCTTCCGAGTGGGCGTGAAGGCTGCTGGTTGCATTCCAGGAGACAGGCCTGATCGGGCTTGAGGACCCTGGCAGCCATTCTGCCAGGGGTCACGTCCCGCTCGCCGGCCCCGCCCCTCTTCCTGGCCTGTGCTTGGGTCTAGCCACGCCCCTAGCGACACTGGCCCTGGGATCGTGTCGCTGTACCTGGGTTGCCACGCTAGGCCCGAAAAGGGCCACGTGTGGGGGGTCGAGCCTCTAAGAATCAGTCTTCCGAGATGGCGTGAAGGCTGCTGGTTGCATTCCGGGAGACAGGCCTGATGGGGCTTGAGGACCCTGGCAGCCATTCTGGCAGGGGTTACGTCCCCGCGCGCCGGCCCCGGGCCTCTTCCCAGCCCGGGCTTGGGTCTAGCCACGCCCCTAGCGCCCCTGCCCTGGGGGTCGGGTCGCTGTACCTGGGTTACCACGCTAGGCCCGAAAAGGGCCATGTGTGGGGGGTGCAGCCTCCCCGAAGCAGCCTTCTGAGTGGGCGTGAAGGCTGCTGGTTGCATTCCGGGAGACAAGCCTGATCGGGCTTGAGGACCCCGGCAGCCATTCTGGCGGGGGTTACGTCCTAACACGCCGGCCCTGCCCCTCTTCTTGGCCCGGGCTTGGGTCTAGCCATGCCCCTAGCGCCACTGGCCCTGGTGTAGGGTCGCTGCACCTGGATTACCATGCTAGGCCGAAAAGGGCCACGTGTTGGGTTCCAGCCTCCCTGAAACAGCCTTCCTGAGTGGGCGTGAAGGCTGCTGGTTGCATTCTGGGAGACAGGCCTGATCGGGCTTGAGGACCCTGTCAGCCATTCTGGCGGGGGTTGCGTCCCCACGCGCCGGCCCCGCCCCTCTTCTTGGCCCGGGCTTGGGTCTAGCCACGCCCCTAGCGCCACTGGCCTGGGAGTCGGGTCGCTGTACCTGGGTTACCACGCTAGGCCCGAAAAGGGCCAGGCGTGGAGGGTCCAGCCTCCCCGAAGCAGCCTTCTGAGTGGGCGTGAAGGCTGCTGTTTGCATTCTGGGAGACAGGCCTGATGGGGCTTGAGACCCCGGGAGCCATTCTGCCGGATGTCACGTCCCTGCACGCCGGCCCCGCCACTCTTCCCGGCCTGGGCTTGGGTCTTGCCACGCCCCTAGCGCCACTGCCCTGGGGGTCGGGTCTCTGTACCTGGGTTACCATGCTTGGCCCGAAAAGTGTTATGCGTGGGGGGTCCAGCCTCCCCGAAGCAGCCTTCTGAGTGGGCGTGAACGCTGGAGACAGGCTTGATGGGCTTGAGGACCCCGGCAACCATTCTGCCTGGGAGTCACGTCCCCGCTCGCCGTCCCCGCCCCTCTTCTTGGCCTGGGCTTGGGTCTAGCCATGCCCCTAGCGACACTGGCGCGGGGGTCGGGTCTCTGTACCTGGGTTACCACGCTAGGCCCGAAAAGGGCCACAAGTGGGGGGTCCAGCCTCCCAGAAACAGACTTCCGAGTGGGCGTGAACGCTGCTGGTTGCATTCCTGGAGACAGCTTGATCGGGCTTGAGGATCCTGGCAGCCATTCTGCCGGGGGTCACGTCCCCGCTGGCTGGCCCCGCCCCTCTTCCCAGCCCGAGCTTGGGTCTAGCCACGCCCCTAGCGCCACTGGCCCGGGGGTCGTGTCGCTGTACCTGGGTTACCACACTAGGCCCGAAAAGGGCCACGTGTGTGGGGTCCAGCCTCCCCGAAGCAGCCTTCCTGAGTGGGCGTGAAGGCTGCTGGTTGCATACTGGGAGACAGGCCTGATCGGGCTTGAGGACCCTGGTAGCCATTCTGCCAGGGTTCACTTCCCTGCGCGCCGGCCCCGCCCCTCATCCCGGCCCGGGCTTGGGTCTAGCCACGCCACTAGTGCCACCGGCCCGGTGGTTAGGTTGCTGTACCACGGTTACCACGCTAGGCCTGAAAAGGGCCAGGCGTGGAGGGTCCAGCCTCCCCGAAGCAGCCTTCTTTGTTGGCGTGAAGACTGCTGGTTGCATTCCGGGAGACAGGCCTGATCAGGCTTGAGGACCCCGGCAGCCATTCTGCCTTGGGTCACGTCCCCGCTGGCCGGCCCCGCCACTCTTCCCGGCCCTGGCTTGGGTCTAGCCACGCCCCTAGCGCCACTGCCCCAGGGGTCGGGTCGCTGTACCTGGGTTACCACGCTAGGCCCGAAAAGGGCTATGCGTGGGGGGTCCAGCCTCCCCGAAGCAGCCTTCCGAGTGGGCGTGAAGGCTGCAGGTTGCATTCCGGGAGACAGGCCTGATCGGGCTTGAGGACCCTGGCAGCCATTCTGCCGGGGGTCACGTCCCTGCTCGCCGGCCCCGCCCCTCTTCCTGGCCTGTGCTTGGGTCTAGCCACGCCCCTAGCGCCACCAGCCCGTGGTTCGGGTCGCTGTACCTGGGTTACCACGCTAGGCCCGAAAAGAACCACGTGTGGGGGGTCCAGCCTCCCCGAAGCAGCCTTCCGATTGGGCGTGAAGGCTGCTGGTTGCATTCCGTGTGACAAGCCTGATCAGGATTGAGGACCCTGGCAGCCATTCTGCCAGGGGTCACGTCCCCGCGCGACGGCAACGCCCCTCTTCTTGGCCCGGTCTTGGATCTAGCCACGACCCTAGTGCCACTGGCCTGGGGGTCGGGTTGCTGTACCAGGGTTACCATGCTAGGCCCGAAAAGTGCCATGCGTGCTGGGTCCAGCCACCCCGAAGCAGTCTTCTGAGTGGGCGTGAAGGCTGCTGGTTGCATACTGGGAGACAGGCCTGATCGGGCTTGAGGACCCTGGCAGCCATTCTGGCGGGGGTTACGTCCTCACACGCCGGCCCCGCCCCTCTTCTTGGCCCGGGCTTGGGTCTAGCCATGCCCCTAGCGCGACTGGCCCTGGTGTTCGGGTCGCTGCACCTGGATTACCATGCTAGGCCCGAAAAGGGCCACGCGTGGGGGTCCAGCCTCGCCGAAACAGCCTTCCTGAGTGGGCGTGAAGGCTGCTGGTTGCATTCTGGGAGACAGGCCTGATCGGGCTTGAGGACCCTGGCAGCCATTCTGGCGGGGTTTGCGTCCCCACGCGCCGGCCCCGCCCCTATTCTTGGCCCGGGCTTGGGTCTAGCCATGCCCCTAGCGCCACTGGCCTGGGAGTTCGGGACGCTGTACCTGGGTTACCACGCTAGGCCTGAAAAAGGCCACAAGTGTTGGGTCCAGCCTCCCCGAAGCAGCCATCCTGAGTGGGCGTGAAGGCTGCTGGTTGCATTCCGTGTGACAGGCCTGATGGGGCTTGAGACCCCGGGAGCCATTCTGCCGTGGGTCACGTCCCCGCTGGCCGGCCCCGCCCCTCTTCCCGGCCCGGGCTTGGGTCTAGCCATGCCCCTAGCGCCACTGGCCTGGGAGTCGGGTCGCTGTACCTGGGTTACCACGCTAGGCCCGAAAAGGGCTATGCGTGGGGGGTCCAGCCTCCCCGAAGCTGCCTTCCGAGTGGGCGTGAAGGCTGCTGGTTGCATTCCTGGAGACAGGCTTGATCGGGATTGAGGACCCTGACTGCCATTCTGCCAGGGGTCACGTCCCTGCGCGCCGGCCCCGCCCCTCTTCCTGGCCCGGGCTTGGGTCCAGCCACGCCCCTAGCGCCACTGGCCCGGGGGTCGTGTCGCTGTACCTGGTTTACCACAATAGGCCCGAAAAGGGCCATGCTTGGGGGGTCCTGCCTCCCCGAAGCAGCCTTCCTGAGTGGGCGTGAAGGCTGCTGGTTGCATTCCGGGAGACAGGCCTGATCGGGCTTGAGGACCCCGGCAGCCATTCTGCCTGGTGGTCACGTCCCCACTCGCCGGCCCCGCCCCTCTAACAGGCAAGGGCTTGGGTCTAGCCACGCCCCTAGTGCCACTGGCCCGGGGGTCAGGTTACTGTACCTGGGTTACCACGCTAGGCCCGAAAAGGGCCACGCGTGGGGGTCCACCCTCCGGGAAGCAGCCTTCCTGAGTGGGCGTGAAGGCTGCAGGTTGCATTCCGGGAGACAGGCCTGATCGGGCTTGAGGACCCTGGTAGCCATTCTGCCAGGGGTCACGTCCCTGCTCGCCGGCCCCGCCCCTCTTCCTGGCCTGTGCTTGGGTCTAGCCACGCCCCTAGCGCCACCAGCCCGTGGTTCGGGTCGCTGTACCTGGGTTACCACGCTAGGCCCGAAAAGGGCCACGTGTGGGGGGTCCAGCCTCCCCGAAGCAGCCTTCCTGAGTGGGCGTGAAGGCTGCTGGTTGCATTCCGTGTGACAGGCCTGATCGGGCTTGAGGACCCTGGCAGCCATTCTGCCGGGGGTCACGTCCCCGCGCGACGGCCCCGCCCCTCTTCTTGGCCCGGGCTTGGATCTAGCCACGCCCCTAGTGCCACTGGCCTGGGGGTCGGGTCGCTGTACCTGGGTTACCATGCTAGGCCCGAAAAGGGCCATGCGTGCTGGGTCCAGCCACCCCGAAGCAGTCTTCTGAGTGGGCGTGAAGGCTGCTGGTTGCATTCCGGGAGACAGGCCTGGTCGGGCTTGAGGACCCTGGCAGCCATTCTGCCGTGGGTCACGTCCCTGCGCGCCGGCCCCGCCACTCTTCCTGGCCCGGGCTTGGGTCTAGCCACGCCTCTAGCGCCAATGGCCCGGGGGTCGTGTCGCTGTACCTGGGTTACCACGCTAGGCCCGAAAAGGGCCACGTGTGGGAGGTCCAGCCTCCCCGAAGCAGCCTTCCGAGTGGGCGTGAAGGCTGCTGGTTGCATTCCGTGTGACAAGCCTGATCGGGCTTGAGGACCCTGGCAGCCATTCTGCCAGGGGTCACGTCCCTGCGCGCCGGCCCCGCCCCTCTTCCTGGCCCGGGCTTGGGTCTAGCCATGCCCCTAGCGACACTGGCCCGGGGGTCGTGTCGCTGTACCTGGGTTACCACGCTAGGCCCGAAAAGGGCCACAAGTGGGGGGTCCAGCCTCCCAGAAGCAGCCTTCCGAGTGGGCGTGAACGCTGCTGGTTGAATTCCTGGAGACAGCTTGATCGGGCTTGAGGATCCTGGCAGCCATTCTGCCGTGGGTCACGTCCCCGCTGGCTGGCCCCGCCCCTCTTCCCAGCCCGAGGTTGGGTCTAGCCACGCCCCTAGCGCCACTGGCTCGGGGGTCAGGTCGCTGTACCTGGGTTACCACACTAGGCCCGAAAAGGGCCACCTGTGGGTGGTCCAGCCTCCCCGAAGCAGCCTTCCTGAGTGGGCGTGAAGGCTGCTGGTTGCATTCTGGGAGACAGGCCTGATGGGGCTTGAGGACACCGGCAGCCATTCTGCCGGGGGTTAAGTCCCCGCGCGCCGGCCCCGCCCCTCATCCCGGCCCGGGCTTGGGTCTAGCCACGCCACTAGTGCCACCGGCCCGGTGGTTAGGTTGCTGTACCACGGTTACCACGCTAGGCCTGAAAAGGGCCAGGCGTCGAGGGTCCAGCCTCCCCGAAGCAGCCTTCTTTGTTGGCGTGAAGACTGCTGGTTGCATTCCGGGAGACAGGCCTGATCAGGCTTGAGGACCCCGGCAGCCATTCTGCCTTGGGTCACGTCCCCGCTGGCCGGCCCCGCCACTCTTCCCGGCCCTGGCTTGGGTCTAGCCACGCCCCTAGCGCCACTGCCCCAGGGGTCGGGTCGCTGTACCTGGGTTACCACGCTAGGCCCGAAAAGGGCTATGCGTGGGGGGTCCAGCCTCCCCGAAGCAGCCTTCCGAGTGGGCGTGAAGGCTGCTGGTTGAATTCCGTGTGACAGGCCTGATCGGGCTTGAGGACCTGGCAGCCATTCTGCCTGGTGTCACGTCCCTGCGCGCCGGCCCCGCCCCTCTTCCTGGCCCGGGCTTAGGTTTAGCCACGCCCCTAGCGCCACTGGCCCTGGTGTCGGGTCGCTGTACCTGGGTTACCACGCTAGGCCCGAAAAGGGCCACGTGTGGGAGGTCCAGCCTCCCCGAAGCAGCCTTCCGAGTGGGCGTGAAGGCTGCTGGTTGCATTCTGGGAGACAGGCCTGATCGGGCTTGAGGACCTCGGCAGTCATTCTGCCAGGGATCACGTCCCCGTGGGCCGGCCCCGCCCCTCTTCCTGGCCTGGGCTTGGGTCTAGCCACACCCCTAGCGCCACTGCCCCGGGGGTCGGGTCGCTGTACCTGGGTTACCACGCTAGGCCCGAAAAGGGCCACCTGTGGGGGGTCCAGCCTCCCCGAAGCAGCCTTCCTGAGTGGGCGTGAAGGCTGCTGGTTGCATTCCGTGAGACAGGCCTGATCGGGCTTGAGGACCCTGGCAGCCATTCTGGCGGGGGTTACATCCTCACACGCCAGCCCCGCCCCTCTTCTTGGCCCGGGCTTGGGTCTAGCCACGCCCCTAGCGGCCATGGGCCGGGGTTCGGGTCGCTGTACCTGGGTTACCACGGCAGGTTGGAAAAGGGCCACGCGTGGGGGGTCCAGCCTCCCCTAAGCAGCCTTCTGAGTTGGCGTGAAGGCTGCTGGTTGCATTCTGGGAGACAGGCCTGATCGGGCTTGAGGACCCCAGCAACCATTCTGCTGGGGAGTCAGGTCCCCGCTCGCCGGCCCCGCCCCTCTTCCCGGCCTGGGCTTGGGTCTACCCACGCCCCTAGCGCCACTGGCCCGGGGGTCGGGTCACTGTACCTGGGTTACCACGCTAGGCCAGAAAAGGGCCACAAGTGTGGGGTCCAACATCCCCGAAGCAGCCTTCCGAGTGGGCGTGAAGGCTGCTGGTTGCATTCCGGGAGACAGGCTTGATCGGGCTTGAGGACCCTGACTGCCATTCTGCCGGGGTTCACGTCCCCGCTCGCCGGCCCCGCCCCTCTTCCCGGCCTGGGCTTGGGTCTAGCCACGCCCCTAGCGCCACTGGCCCGGGGGTCAGGTCGCTGTACCTGGGTTACCACGCTAGGCCCGAAAAGGGCCACGTGTGCGGGGTCCAACCTCCCCGAAGCAGCCTTCTGAGTGGGCGTGAACGCTGCTGGTTGCATTCCTGGAGACAGCTTGATCGGGCTTGAGGATCCTGGCAGCCATTCTGCCGCGGGTCACGTCTCCACTCGCCGGCCCTGCCCCTCTTCTTGGCCCGGGCTTGGGTCTAGCCATGCCCCTAGCGCCACTGGCCTGGGGGTCGTGTCGCTGTACCTGGGTTACCACGCTAGGCATGAAAAGGGCCACGCGTTGTGGGTGCAGCCTCCCCGAAGCAGCCTTCTGAGTGGGCGTGAAGGCTGCTGGTTGCAATCCGGGAGACAGGCTTGATGGGCTTGAGGACCCCGGCAACCATTCTGCCGGGGAGTCAGGTCCCAGCTCGCCGGCCCCGCCCCTCTTCCGGCCTTGGCTTGGGTCTAGCCACGCCCCTAGCGCCACTGGCCCGGGGGTCGTGTTGCTGTACCTGGGTTACCACGCTAGGCCCGAAAAGGGCCACGTATGGGGGGTCCAGCCTCCCCGAAGCAGCCTTCTGAGTGGGGGTGAACGCTGCTGGTTGCATTCCTGGAGACAGCTTGATCGGGCTTGAGGATCCTGGCAGCCATTCTGCTGGGGGTCACGTCCCCGCTCGCTGGCCCGCCCCGCCCCTCTTCCCCGCCCGGGCTTGGGTCCAGCCACGCCCCTAGCGCCACTGGCCTGGGGGTCGTGTCGCTGTACCTGGGTTACCACACTAGGCCTGAAAAGGGCCACGTGTGGGAGGTCCAGCCTCCCCGAAGCAGCCTTCCTGAGTGGGCGTGAAGGCTGCTGGTTGCATTCCGGGAGACAGGCCTGATGGGGCTTGAGGACCCCGGCAGTCATTCTGCCTGGTGGTCACGTCCCCGCTGGCCCGCCCCGCCCTTCTTCCCGGCCTGGGCTTGGGTCTACCCACGCCCCTAGCGCCACTGGCCTGGGGGACGGGTCGCTGTACCTGGGTTACCACACTAGGCCCGAAAAGGGCCACGTGTGGGGAGTCAAGCCTCCCCGAAGGAGCCTTCCGAGTGGGCATGAAGGCTGCTGGTTGCATTTCGGGAGACAGGCCTGATCAGGCTTGAGGACCCCGGCAGACATTCTGCCAGGGGTCACGTCCCCGCGTGCCGGCCCAGCCCCTCTTCCCGGCCCGTGCTTGGGTCTAGCCATGCCCCTAGCGCCACCAGCCCGGGGGTCAGGTCGCTGTACCTGGGTTACCACACTAGGCCCAAAAAGGGCCATGCGTGTGGTGGGTCCAGCCTCCCCGAAGCAGCCTTCCTGATTGGGCGTGAAGGCTGCTGGTTGCATTCTGGGAGACAGGCCTGATGGGGCTTGAGGACCCCGGCAGCCATTCTGCCGAGGGTCACGTCCCCGTGGGCCGGCCCCGCCCCTCTTCCCGGCCCGGGCTTGTGTCTAGCCACGCCCCTAGCGCCACTGGCCTGGGGGTCAGCTCGCTGTACCTGGGTTACCACACTAGGCCCGAAAAGTGCCACATGTGGGGTTCCAGCCTCCCCGAACCAGCCTTTGAGTGGGCGTGAAGGCTGCTGGTTGCATTCTGGGAGACAGGCTGATCGGGCTTGAGGACCCCGGCAGCCATTCTGCCGGGGGTCAGGTCCCCGCTGGCCGTCCCCGCCCCTCTTCCCAGCCCGGGCTTGGGTCTAGCCATGCCCGTAGCGCCACTGGCCCTGGGGTAGGGTCGCTGTACCTGGGTTACCACGCTAGACCTGAAAAGGGCCACGCGTGGGGGGTCCAGCATCCCCGAACCAGTCTTCCGAGTGGGCGTGAAGGCTGCTGGTTGCATTCTGGGAGGCAGGCCTGATGGGGCTTGAGGACCCCGGCAGTCATTCTGCCTGGGGAGTCACGTCCCCGCTCGCCGGCCCCGCCCCTCTTCCCGGCCCGGGCTTGGGTCTAGCCACGCCCCTAGCGCCACTGGCCTGGGGGTCAGGTCGCTGTACCTGGGTTACCACGCTAGGCCCGAAAAGGGCCACGTGTGCGGGGTCCAACCTCCCCGAAGCAGCCTTCTGAGTGGGTGTGAAGGCTGCTGTTTGCATTCCAGGAGACAGGCCTGATCAGGCTTGAGGACACTGGCAGCCATTCTGCCAGGGGTCACGTCCCTGCTCGCCAGCCCCGCCCCTCTTCCTGGCCTGTGCTTGGGTCTAGCCACGCCCCTAGCGCCACCAGCCCGTGGTTCGGGTCGCTGTACCTGGGTTACCACGCTAGGCCCGAAAAGGGCCATGTGTGTGGGGTCCAGCCTCCCCGAAGCAGCCTTCCTGAGTGGGCGTGAAGGATGCTGGTTGCATTCCAGGAGACAGGCCTGATCGGGCTTGAGGACCCTGGCAGCCATTCTGGCGGGGGTTACGTCCTCACACGCCGGCCCTGCCCCTCTTCTTGGCCCGGGCTTGGGTCTAGCCATGCCCCTAGCGCCACTGGCCTGGGGGTCAGGTCGCTGCACCTGGAATACCATGCTAGGCCGAAAAGGGCCACGCGTGGGGTTCCAGCCTCCCCGAAACAGCCTTCCTGAGTGGGCGTGAAGGCTGCTGGTTGCATTCTGGGAGACAGGTCTGATGGGGCTTGAGGACCCTGGCAGCCATTCTGGCGGGGGTTGCGTCCCCACGCGCCGGCCCCGCCCCTCTTCCCGGCCCGGGCTTGGGTCTAGCCATGCCCCTAGTGCCACTGGCCTGGGGGTCGGGTCGCTGTACCTGGGTTACCATGCTAGGCCCGAAAAGGGCTATGCGTGGGGGGTCCAACCTCCCCGAAGCAGCCTTCCTGAGTGGGCGTGAAGGCTGCTGGTTGCATTCCGGAAGACAGTCCTGATCGGGCTTGAGGACCTGGCAGCCATTCTGGCGGAGGTCACGTCCCTGCTCGCCGGCCCCGCCCCTCTTCCTGGCCCGGGCTTTGGTCTAGCCACGTCCCTAGCGCCACTGGCCCGGGGGTCAGGTCGCTGTACCTGGCCTACCACGCTAGGCCCGAAAAGGGCTATGCGTGGGGGGTCCAGCCTCCCCGAAGCAGCCTTCCAAGTGGGCGTGAAGGCTGCTGGTTGCATTCCGGGAGACAGGCCTGATGGGGCTTGAGGACCCCAGCAGCCATTCTGCCGGGGGTCACGTCCCCTTGCGCCGGCCCCGCCCCTCCTCTTGGCCCGGGCTTAGGTCTAGCCACGCCCCTAGCGCCACTGGCCTGGGGGTCGGGTCGCTGTACCTGGGTTACCACGCTAGGCCCGAAATGGGCCACGCATGGGGGGTCCAGCATCCCCGACGCAGCCTTCGGAGTGGGCGTGAACGCTGCTGGTTGCATTCTGGGAGACAGGCCTGATCGGGCTTGAGGACCCTGGCAGCCACTCTCAGGGGGTCACGTCCCAGCACGCCGGCCCCGCCCCTCTTCTTGGCCCGAGCTTGGGTCTAGCCACGCCCCTAGCGGCCCTGGGCCGGGGGTCGGGTCGCTGTACCTGGGTTACCACGGCAGGTTGGAAAAGGGCCACGTGTGGGGGGTCCAGCCTCCCCTAAGCAGCCTTCTGAGTGGGCGTGAAGGCTGCTGGTTGCATTCCGGGAGACAGGCCTGATGGGGCTTGAGGACCCCAGCAGTCATTCTGCCTGGTGGTCACGTCCCCGCTGGCCGGCCCCGCCCTTCTTCCCGGCCTGGGCTTGGGTCTACCCACGCCCCTAGCGCCACTGGCCTGGGGGACGGGTCGCTGTACCTGGGTTACAACGCTAGGCCCGAAAAGGGCCACGTGTGGGGGGTCAAGCCTCCCCGAAGGAGCCTTCCGAGTGGGCGTGAAGGCTGCTGGTTGCATTCCGGGAGACAGGCCTGATGGGGCTTGAAGACCCTGGCAGCCATTCTGGCGGGGGTAACGTACCCGCGCGACGGCCCTGCCCCTCTTCCCGGCCCGGGCTTGGGTCTAGCCATGCCCCTAGCGCCACCAGCCCGGGGGTCGTGTTGCTGTACCTGGGTTACCACACTAGGCCCAAAAAGGGCCATGCGTGTGGTGGGTCCAGCCTCCCCGAAGCAGCCTTCCTGATTGGGCGTGAAGGCTGCTGGTTGCATTCTGGGAGACAGGCTTGATCAGGTTTGAGGACCCCGGCAGCCATTCTGCCGAGGGTCACGTCCCCGTGGTCCGGCCCCGCCCCTCTTCCCGGCCCGGGCTTGGGTCTAGCCACGCCCCTAGTGCCACTGGCCTGGGGGACGGGTCGCTGTACCTGGGTTACCACACTAGGCCCGAAAAGGGCCACATGTGGGGGGTCCAGCCTCCCCGAACCAGCCTTTGAGTGGGCATGAAGGCTGCTGGTTGCATTCTGGGAGACAGGCCTGATGGGGCTTGAGGACCCCGGCAGTCATTCTGCCTGGGTTCAGGTCCCCGCTGGCCGGCCCCGCCCCTCTTCCCGGCCCGGGCTTGGGTCTAGCCACGCCCCTAGCGCCACTGGCCCAGGGGTCGGGTCGCTGTACCTGGGTTACCATGCTAGGCCCGAAAAGGGCCATGTTTGGGGGGTCCAGCCTCCCCGAAGCAGCCTTCCTGAGTGGGCGTGAAGGCTGCTGGTTGCATTCTGGGAGACAGGCTTGATCGGGCTTGAGGACCCCGGCAGCCATTCTGCCGGGGGTCAGGTCCCCGCTGGCCGTCCCCGCCCCTCTCCCCAGCCCGGGCTTGGGTCTAGCCATGCCCGTAGCGCCACTGGCCCTGGGGTAGGGTCGCTGTACCTGGGTTACCACGCTACACCTGAAAAGGGCCACGCGTGGGGAGTCCAGCATCCCCGAACCAGTCTTCCGAGTGGGCGTGAAGGCTGCTGGTTGCATTCTGGGAGGCAGGCCTGATGGGGCTTGAGGACCCCGGCAGTCATTGTGCCTGGGGAGTCACGTCCCCGCTCGCCGGCCCCGCCCCTCTTCCCGGCCTGGGCTTGGGTCTAGCCACGCCCCTAGCGCCACTGTCTCGGGGGTCAGGTCGCTGTACCTGGGTTACCACGCTAGGCCCGAAAAGGGCCACGTGTGGGGGGTCCAGCCTCCCCGAAGCAGCCTTCCTGAGTGGGCGTGAAGGATGCTGGTTCCATTCCAGGAGACAGGCCTGATGGGGCATGAGGACCCCGGCAGTTATTCTGGCGGGGGTTACGTCCTCACACGCCGTACCCGCCCCTCTTCTTGGCCCGGACTTGAGTCTAACCACGCCCCTAGTGCCACTGGCCTGGGGGTCGGGTCGCTGTACCAGGGTTACTATGCTAGGCCCGAAAAGGGCTATGCGTGGGGGGTCCAGCCTCCCCGAAGCAGCCTTCCTGAGTGGGCGTGAAGGCTGCCTGTTGCATTCCGTGAGACAGGCCTGATCGGGCTTGAGGACCCCGGCAGCCATTCTGCCTGCTGGTCACGTCCCCACTCGCCGGCCCCGCCCCTCTAACAGGCAAGGGCTTGGGTCTAGCCACGCCCCTAGTTCCACTGGCACGGGGGTCAGGTTACTTTACCTGTGTTACCACGCTAGGCCCCAAAAGAGCCACGCGTGGGGGTCCAGCCTCCGGGAAGCAGCCTTCCAAGTGGGCGTGAAGGCTGCTGGTTGCATTCCAGGAGACAGGCCTGATCGGGCTTGAGGACCCTGGCAGCCATTCTGGCGGGGGTCACGTCCCTGCGCGCCGGCCCCGCCCCTCTTCCTGGCCCGGGCTTGGGTCTAGCCACGTCCCTAGCGCCACTGGCCCGGGGGTCAGGTCGCTGTACCTGGGTTACCACGCTAGGCCCGAAAAGGGCCACGTGTGCGTGGTCCAACCTCCCCGAAGCAGCATTCCTGAGTGGGCGTGAAGGCTGCTGGTTGCATTCTGGGAGACAGGCCTGATGGGGCCTGAGACCCCGGGAGCCATTCTGCCAGGGGTCACGTCCCCATGCGCCGGCCCCGCCACTCTTCCCGGCCCGGGCTTGGGTCTAGCCACGCCCCTAGCGCCACTGGACCGAGGGTCGGGTCGCAGTACCTGGGTTACCACGCTAGGCCCGAAAAGGGCTATGAGTGGGGGGTCCAGCCTCCCCGAAGCAGCCTTCTGAGTGGGCGTGAACGCTGCTGTTTGCAATCCGCGAGACAGGCTTGATGGGCTTGAGGACCCCGGCAACCATTCTGCCGGGGAGTCAGGTCCCAGCTCGCCGGCCCCGCCCCTCTTCCCGGCCTGGGCTTGGGTCTAGCCACGCCCCTAGCGCCACTGGCCCGGGGGTCGTGTTGCTGTACCTGGGTTACCACGCTACGCCCGAAAAGGGCCACGTATGGGGGGTCCAGCCTCCCCGAAGCAGCCATCTGAGTGGGCGTCAACGCTGCTGGTTGCATTCCTGGAGACAGCTTGATCGGGCTTGAGGATCCTGGCAGCCATTCTGCTGGGGGTCAGTTCCCTGCTGGCCCGCCCCGCCCCTCTTCCCAGCCCGGGCTTGGGTCCAGCCATGCCCCTAGCGCCACTGGCCTGGGGGTTGTGTCGCTGTACCTGGGTTACCACACTAGGCCCAAAAAGGGCCACGTGTGGGAGGTCCAGCCTTCCCGAACCAGCCTTCCTGAGTGGGCGTGAAGGCTGCTGGTTGCATTCCGGGAGACAGGCCTGATGGGGCTTGAGGACCCCAGCAGTCATTCTGCCTGGTGGTCACGTCCCCGCTGGCCGGCCCCGCCCTTCTTCCCGGCCTGGGCTTGGGTCTACCCACGACCCTAGCACCACTGGCCTGGGGGACGGGTCGCTGTACCTGGGTTACAACGCTAGGCCCGAAAAGGGCCACGTGTGGGGGGTCAAGCCTCCCCGAAGGAGCCTTCCGAGTGGGCGTGAAGGCTGCTGGTTGCATTCCGGGAGACAGGCCTGATGGGGCTTGAGGACCCTGGCAGCCATTCTGGCGGGGGTCACGTACCCGCGCGACGGCCCTGCCCCTCTTCCCGGCCCGGGCTTGGGTCTAGCCATGCCCCTAGCGCCACCAGCCCGGGGGTCAGGTCGCTGTACCTGGGTTACCACACTAGGCCCAAAAAAGGCCATGCGTGTGGTGGGTCCAGCCTCCCCGAAGCAGCCTTCCTGATTGGGCGTGAAGGCTGCTGGTTGCATTCCGGGAGACAGGCTTGATCAGGTTTGAGGACCCCGGCAGCCATTCTGCCGAGGGTCACGTCCCCGTGGGCCGGCCCCGCCCCTCTTCCCGGCCCGGGCTTGGGTCTAGCCACGCCCCTAGCGCCACTGGCCTGGGGGACGGGTCGCTGTACCTGGGTTACCACACTAGGCCCGAAAAGGGCCACATGTGGGGGGTCCAGCCTCCCCGAAACAGCCTTCCTGAGTGGGCGTGAAGGCTGCTGGTTGCATTCTGGGAGACAGGTCTGATCGGGCTTGAGGACCCTGGCAGCCATTCTGGCGGGGGTTGCGTCCCCACGCGCCGGCCCCGCCCCTCTTCTTGGCCCGGGCTTGAGTCTAACCACGCCCCTAGTACCACTGGCCTGGGGGTCGGGTCGCTGTACCAGGGTTACTATGCTAGGCCCGAAAAGGGCTATGCGTGGGGGGTCCAGCCTCCCCGAAGCAGCCTTCCTGAGTGGGCGTGAAGGCTGCCTGTTGCATTCCGTGAGACCGGCCTGATCGGGCTTGAGGACCCCGGCAGCCATTCTGCCTGCTGGTCACGTCCCCACTCGCCGGCCCCGCCCCTCTAACAGGCAAGGGCTTGGGTCTAGCCACGCCCCTAGTTCCACTGGCACGGGGGTCAGGTTACTGTACCTGTGTTACCACGCTAGGCCCCAAAAGAGCCACGCGTGGGGGTCCAGCCTCCGGGAAGCAGCCTTCCAAGTGGGCGTGAAGGCTGCTGGTTGCATTCCAGGAGACAGGCCTGATCGGGCTTGAGGACCCTGACTGCCATTCTGGCGGGGGTCACGTCCCTGCGCGCCGGCCCCGCCCCTCTTCCTGGCCCGGGCTTGGGTCTAGCCACGTCCCTAGCGCCACTGGCCCGGGTGTCGGGTCGCTGTACCTGGGTTACCACGCTAGGCCCGAAAAGGGCCACGTCTGGGAGGTCCAGCCTCCCCGAAGCAGCCTTCCGAGTGGGCGTGAAGGCTGCTGGTTGCATTCTGGGAGACAGGCCTGATCGGGCTTGAGGACCTCGGCAGCCATTCTGCCAAGGGTCACGTCCCCGTGGGCCGGCCCCGCCCCTCTTCCTGGCATGGGCTTGCGTCTAGCCACACCCCTAGCGCCACTGGCACGGGGTTCGGGTCGCTGTACCTGGGTTACCACGCTAGGCCCGAAAAGGGCCACGTGTGGGGGGTCCATCCTCCCCGAAGCAGCCTTCCTGAGTGGGCGTGAAGGCTGCTGGTTGCATTCCGTGAGACAGGCCTGATCGGGCTTGAGGACCCTGGCAGCCATTCTGGCGGGGGTTGCGTCCCCACGCGCCGGCCCCGCCCCTCTTCCTGGCCCGGGCTTGGGTCTAGCCATGCCCCTAGCGCCACTGGCCTGGGGGTCGGGTCGCTGTACCTGGGTTACCACGCTAGGCCCGAAAAGGGCCACATGTGGGGGGTCCAGCCTCCCCGAAGCAGCATTCTGAGTGGGCGTGAACGCTGCTGGTTGCAATCCGGGAGACAGGCTTGATGGGCTTGAGGACCCCAGCAACCATTCTGCTGTGGAGTCACATCCCCGCTCGCCTGCCCCGCCCCTCTTCCTGGCCTGGGCTTGGGTCTAGCCACGCCCCTAGCGCCCTAGCCCGTGGGTCGTGTCGCTGTACCTGGGTTACCACGCTAGGCCCGAAAAGGGCTATGCGTGGGGGGTCCAGCCTCCCCGAAGCAGCCTTCCTGAATGGGCGTGAAGGCTGCTGGTTGCATTCTGGGAGACAGGCCTGATCGGGCTTGAGGACCTTGGCAGCCATTCTGCCTGGTGGTCACGTCTCCAATCGCCGGCCCCGAACCTCTTCCCGGTCCGGGCTTGGGTCTAGCCACGCCCCTAGCGCCACCGGCCCGGGATTTGGGTCGCTGTACCTGGGTTACCACGCTAGGCCCGAAAAGGGCAAAGCGTGGGGGGTCCAGCCTCCCCGAAGCAGTCTTCCTGAGTGGGCGTGAAGGATGCTGGTTGCATTCCAGGAGACAGGCCTGATCGGGCTTGAGGACCCTGGCAGCCATTCTGGCGGGGGTTACGTCCTCACACGCCGTCCCTGCCCCTCTTCTTGGCCCGGGCATGGGTCTAGCCATGCCCCTAGCGCCACTGGCCTGGGGGTCGGGTCGCTGCACCTGGAATACCATGCTAGGCCGAAAAGGGCCACGCGTGGGGGGTCCAGCCTCCCCGAAACAGCCTTCCTGAGTGGGCGTGAAGGCTGCTGGTTGCATTCTGGGAGACAGGTCTGATCGGGCTTGAGGACCCTGGCAGCCATTCTGGCGGGGGATGCGTCACCACGCGCCGGCCCCGCCCCTCTTCTTGGCCCGGGCTTGAGTCTAACCACGCCCCTAGTGCCACTGGCCTGGGGGTCAGGTCGCTGTACCAGGGTTACTATGCTAGGCCCGAAAAGGGCTATGCGTGGGGGGTCCAGCCTCCCCGAAGCAGCCTTCCTGAGTGGGCGTGAAGGCTGCCTGTTGCATTCCGTGAGACAGGCCTGATCGGGCTTGAGGACCCCGGCAGCCATTCTGCCTGCTGGTCACGTCCCCACTCGCCGGCCCCGCCCCTCTAACAGGCAAGGGCTTGGGTCTAGCCACGCCCCTAGGTCCACTGGCACGGGGGTCAGGTTACTGTACCTGTGTTACTACGCTAGGCCCCAAAAGAGCCACGCGTGGGGGTCCAGCCTCCGGGAAGCAGCCTTCCGAGTGGGCGTGAAGGCTGCTGGTTGCATTCCAGGAGACAGGACTGATCGGGCTTGAGGACCCTGGCAGCCATTCTGGCGGGGGTCACGTCCCTGCGCGCCGTCCCCGCCCCTCTTCCCGGCCCGGGCTTGGGTCTAGCCATGCCCCTAGCGCCACTGGCCCGGGGGTCAGGTCGCTGTACCTGGGTTACCACACTAGGCCCAAAAAGGGCCATGCGTGTGGTGGGTCCAGCCTCCCCGAAGCAGCCTTCCTGATTGGGCGTGAAGGCTGCTGGTTGCATTCTGGGAGACAGGCTTGATCAGGTTTGAGGACCCCGGCAGCCATTCTGCCGAGGGTCACGTCCCCGTGGGCCGGCCCCGCCCCTCTTCCCGGCCCGGGCTTGGGTCTAGCCACGCCCCTAGCGCCACTGGCCTGGGGGACGGGTCGCTGTACCTGGGTTACCACACTAGGCCCGAAAAGGGCCACATGTGGGGGGTCCAGCCTCCCCGAACCAGCCTTTGAGTGGGCATGAAGGCTGCTGGTTGCATTCTGGGAGACAGGCCTGATGGGGCTTGAGGACCCCGGCAGTCATTCTGCCTGGGTTCAGGTCCCCGCTGGCCGGCCCCGCCCCTCTTCCCGGCCCGGGCTTGGGTCTAGCCATGCCCGTAGCGCCACTGGCCCTGGGGTAGGGTCGCTGTACCTGGGTTACCACGCTACACCTGAAAAGGGCCACGCGTGGGGAGTCCAGCATCCCCGAACCAGTCTTCCGAGTGGGCGTGAAGGCTGCTGGTTGCATTCTGGGAGGCAGGCCTGATGGGGCTTGAGGACCCCGGCAGTCATTGTGCCTGGGGAGTCACGTCCCCGCTCGCCGGCCCTGCCCCTCTTCCCGGCCTGGGCTTAGGTCTAGCCACGCCCCTAGCGCCACTGTCTCGGGGGTCAGGTCGCTGTACCTGGGTTACCACGCTAGGCCCGAAAAGGGCCACGTGTGGGGGGTCCAGCCTCCCCGAAGCAGCCTTCCTGAGTGGGCGTGAAGGATGCTGGTTGCATTCCAGGAGACAGGCCTGATGGGGCATGAGGACCCCGGCAGTCATTCTGGCGGGGGTTACGTCCTCACACGCCGTCCCTGCCCCTCTTCTTGGCCCGGGCTTGGGTCTAGCCACGCCCCTAGCGCCACTGGCCTGGGGGTCGGGTCGCTGCACCTGGAATACCATGCTAGGCCGAAAAGGGCCACGCGTGGGGGGTCCAGCCTCCCCGAAACAGCCTTCCTGAGTGGGCGTGAAGGCTGCTGGTTGCATTCTGGGAGACAGGTCTGATCGGGCTTGAGGACCCTGGCAGCCATTCTGGCGGGGGTTGCGTCCCCACGCGCCGGCCCCGCCCCTCTTCTTGGCCCGGGCTTGAGTCTAACCACGCCCCTAGTGCCACTGGCCTGGGGGTCGGGTCGCTGTACCAGGGTTACTATGCTAGGCCCGAAAAGGGCTATGCGTGGGGGGTCCAGCCTCCCCGAAGCAGCCTTCCTGAGTGGGCGTGAAGGCTGCCTGTTGCATTCCGTGAGACAGGCCTGATCGGGCTTGAGGACCCCGGCAGCCATTCTGCCTGCTGGTCACGTCCCCACTCGCCGGCCCCGCCCCTCTACCAGGCAAGGGCTTGGGTCTAGCCACGCCCCTAGTTCCACTGGCACGGGGGTCAGGTTACTGTACCTGTGTTACCACGCTAGGCCCCAAAAGAGCCACGCGTGGGGGTCCAGCCTCCGGGAAGCAGCCTTCCAAGTGGGCGTGAAGGCTGCTGGTTGCATTCCAGGAGACAGGCCTGATCGGGCTTGAGGACCCTGGCAGCCATTCTGGCGGGGGTCACGTCCCTGCGCGCCGGCCCCGCCCCTCTTCCTGGCCCGGGCTTGGGTCTAGCCACGTCCCTAGCGCCACTGGCCCGGGGGTCGGGTCGCTGTACCTGGGTTACCACGCTAGGCCCGAAAAGGGCCACGTCTGGGAGGTCCAGCCTCCCCGAAGCAGCCTTCCGAGTGGGCGTGAAGGCTGCTGGTTGCATTCTGGGAGACAGGCCTGATCGGGCTTGAGGACCTCGGCAGCCATTCTGCCAAGGGTCACGTCCCCGTGGGCCGGCCCCGCCCCTCTTCCTGGCATGGGCTTGCGTCTAGCCACACCCCTAGCGCCACTGGCACGGGGTTCGCGTCGCTGTACCTGGGTTACCACGCTAGGCCCGAAAAGGGCCACGTGTGGGGGGTCCATCCTCCCCGAAGCAGCCTTCCTGAGTGGGTGTGAAGGCTGCTGGTTGCATTCCGTGAGACAGGCCTGATCGGGCTTGAGGACCCTGGCAGCCATTCTGGCGGGGGTTGCGTCCCCACGCGCCGGCCCCGCCCCTCTTCCTGGCATGGGCTTGCGTCTAGCCACACCCCTAGCGCCACTGGCACGGGGTTCGGGTCGCTGTACCTGGGTTACCACGCTAGGCCCGAAAAGGGCCACATGTGGGGGGTCCAGCCTCCCCGAAGCAGCATTCTGAGTGGGCGTGAACGCTGCTGGTTGCAATCCGGGAGACAGGCTTGATGGGCTTGAGGACCCCAGCAACCATTCTGCTGTGGAGTCACATCCCCGCTCGCCTGCCCCGCCCCTCTTCCTGGCCTGGGCTTGGATCTAGCCACGCCCCTAGCGCCCTAGCCCGTGGGTCGTGTCGCTGTACCTGGGTTACCACGCTAGGCCCGAAAAGGGCTATGCGTGGGGGTCCAGCCTCCGGGAAGCAGCCTTCCAAGTGGGCGTGAAGGCTGCTGGTTGCATTCCAGGAGACAGGCCTGATCGGGCTTGAGGACCCTGGCAGCCATTCTGGCGGGGGTCACGTCTCCAATCGCCGGCCCCGCCCCTCTTCCTGGCCCGGGCTTGGGTCTAGCCACGCCCCTAGCGCCACCGGCCCGGGATTTGGGTCGCTGTACCTGGGTTACCACGCTAGGCCCGAAAAGGGCAAAGCGTGGGGGGTCCAGCCTCCCCGAAGCAGTCTTCCTGAGTGTTCGTGAAGGATGCTGGTTGCATTCCAGGAGACAGGCCTGATCGGGCTTGAGGACCCTGCAGCCATTCTGGCGGGGGTTACGTCCTCACACGCCGTCCCTGCCCCTCTTCTCTGCCCGGGCTTGGGTCTAGCCATGCCCCTAGCGCCACTGGCCTGGGGGTCGGGTCGCTGCACCTGGAATACCATGCTAGGCCGAAAAGGGCCACGCGTGGGGGGTCCAGCCTCCCCGAAACAGCCTTCCTGAGTGGGCGTGAAGGCTGCTGGTTGCATTCTGGGAGACAGGTCTGATCGGGCTTGAGGACCCTGGCAGCCATTCTGGCGGGGGATGCGTCACCACGCGCCGGCCCCGCCCCTCTTCTTGGCCCGGGCTTGAGTCTAACCACGCCCCTAGTGCCACTGGCCTGGGGGTCGGGTCGCTGTACCAGGGTTACTATGCTAGGCCCGAAAAGGGCTATGCGTGGGGGGTCCAGCCTCCCCGAAGCAGCCTTCCTGAGTGGGCGTGAAGGCTGCCTGTTGCATTCCGTGAGACAGGCCTGATCGGGCTTGAGGACCCTGGCAGCCATTCTGCCTGCTGGTCACGTCCCCACTCGCCGGCCCCGCCCCTCTAACAGGCAAGGGCTTGGGTCTAGCCACGCCCCTAGTTCCACTGGCACGGGGGTCAGGTTACTGTACCTGTGTTACCACGCTAGGCCCCAAAAGAGCCACGCGTGGGGGTCCAGCCTCCGGGAAGCAGCCTTCCGAGTGGGCGTGAAGGCTGCTGGTTGCATTCCAGGATACAGGCCTGATCGGGCTTGAGGACCCTGGCAGCCATTCTGGCGGGGGTTGCGTCCCCACGCGCCGGCCCCGCCCCTCTTCCTGGCCCGGGCTTGGATCTAGCCATGCCCCTAGCGCCACTGGCACGGGGTTCGGGTCGTTGTACCTGGGTTACCACGCTAGGCCCGAAAAGGGCCACGTGTGGGGGGTCCATCCTCCCCGAAGCAGCCTTCCTGAGTGGGCGTGAAGGCTGCTGGTTGCATTCCGTGAGACAGGCCTGATCGGGCTTGAGGACCCTGGCAGCCATTCTGGCGGGGGTTGCGTCCCCACGCGCCGGCCCCGCCCCTCTTCCTGGCCCGGGCTTGGATCTAGCCATGCCCATAGCGCCACTGGCCTGGGGGTCGGGTCGCTGTACCTGGGTTACCACGCTAGGCCCGAAAAGGGCCACATGTGGGGGGTCCAGCCTCCCCGAAGCAGCATTCTGAGTGGGCGTGAACGCTGCTGGTTGCAATCCGGGAGACAGGCTTGATGGGCTTGAGGACCCCAGCAACCATTCTGCTGTGGAGTCACATCCCCGCTCGCCTGCCCCGCCCCTCTTCCTGGCCTGGGCTTGGGTCTAGCCACGCCCCAAGCGCCCTAGCCCGTGGGTCGTGTCGCTGTACCTGGGTTACCACGCTAGGCCCGAAAAGGGCTATGCGTGGGGGGTCCAGCCTCCCCGAAGCAGCCTTCTTGAATGGGCGTGAAGGCTGCTGGTTGCATTCTGGGAGACAGGCCTGATCGGGCTTGAGGACCTTGGCAGCCATTCTGCCTGGTGGTCACGTCTCCAATCGCCGGCCCCGCCCCTCTTCCCGGTCCGGGCTTGGGTCTAGCCACGCCCCTAGCGCCACCGGCCCGGGATTTGGGTCGCTGTACCTGGGTTACCACGCTAGGCCCGAAAAGGGCAAAGCGTGGGGGGTCCAGCCTCCCCGAAGCAGTCTTCCAAGTGGGCGTGAAGGCTGCTGGTTGCATTCCAGGAGACAGGGCTGATGGGGCTTGAGGACCGCGGCAGACATTCTGCCTGGGGTCAGGTCCCTGCGCGCCGGCCCCGCCCCTCTTCCCAGCCTGGTCTTGGGTCTAGCCACGCCCCTAGCGCCACTGGCCTGGGTGTCGGGTCGCTGTACCTGGGTTACTACACTAGGCCCGAAAAGGGCCACGTGTGGGGGGTCCAGCCTCCCCGAAGCAGCCTTCCTGAGTGGGCGTGAATGCTGCTGGTTGCATTCCGGGAGACAGGCCTGAAGGGGCTTGAGGACCCTGGCAGCCATTCTGCCGGGGGTCACGTCCCCGCTGGCCGGCCCCGCCCATCTTCCTGGCCCGGGCTTGGGTCTAGCCACGCCCCTAGCGCCACCAGCCCGGGGGTCAGGTCGCTGTACCTGGGTTACCACACTAGGCCCGAAAAGGGCCATGCGTGTGGTGGGTCCAGCCTCCCCGAAGCAGCCTTCTGAGTGGGCGTGAACGCTGCTGCTTGCATTCCTGGAGACAGCTTGATCGGGCTTGAGGATCCTGGCAGCCATTCTGCCGGGGTTCACGTCCCCGCGCGACGGCCCTGCCCCTCTTCCCGGCCGGGGCTTGGGTCTAGCCATGCCCCTAGCGCCACTGGCCTGGGGGTCGGGTCGCTGTACCTGGGTTACCACACTAGGCCCGAAAAGGGCCACGCGTTGTGGGTGCAGCCTCCCCGAAGCAGCCTTCCTGATTGGGCGTGAAGGCTGCTGTTTGCATTCTGGGAGACAGGCCTGATGGGGCCTGAGGACCCCGGGACCATTCTGCCAGGGGTCACGTCCCCGCTGGCCGGCCCCGCCACTCTTCCCGGCCCGGGCTTGGGTCTAGCCACGCCCCTAGCGCCACTGGCCTGGGGGTCGGGTCGCTGTACCTGGGTTACCACGCTAGGCCCGAAAAGGGCTATGCGTGTGGGGTCCAGCCTCCCCGAAGCAGCCTTCTGAGTGGGCGTGAAGGCTGCTGGTTGCAATCCGGGAGACAGGCTTGATGGGCTTGAGGACCCCGGCAGTGATTCTGCCAGGGGTCACGTCCCCTTGTGCCGGCCAAGCCCCTCTTCCTGGCCAGGGCTTGGGTCTAGCCACGCCCCTAGCGCCACTGGCCCGAGGGTCGTGTAGCTGTACCTGGGTTACCACGCTCGGCCCGAAAAGGGCCACGTGTGGGGGGTCCAGCCTCCCAGAAGCAGCCTTCTGAGTGGGCGTGAAGGCTGCTGGTTGCATTCCTGGAGACAGCTTGATCGGGCTTGAGGATCCTGGCAGCCATTCTGCTGGGGGTCACGTCCCCGCGCGACGGCCCTGCCCCTCTTCCTAGCCCGGGCTTTGGTCCAACCACGCCCCTAGCGCCACTGGCCTGGGGGTCGTGTCGCCGTACCTGGGTTACCACACTAGGCCCGAAAAGGGCCACGTGTGGGAGGTCCAGCCTCCCCGAAGCAGCCTTCCTGAATGGGCGTGAAGGCTGCTGGTTGCATTCTGGGAGACAGGCCTGATCGGGCTTGAGGACCCCGGCAGCCATTCTGCCTGGTGGTCACGTCTCCACTCGCCGGCCCCGCCCCTCTTCCCGGCCCGGGCTTGGGTCTAGCCACGCCCCTAGCGCCACTGGCCCTGGGGTCGGGTCGCTGTACCTGGGTTACCACGCTAGGCCCGAAAAGGGCAAAGCGTGGGGGTCCAGCCTCCCCGAACCAGCCTTTGAGTGGGCGTGAAGGCTGCTGGTTGCATTCTGGGAGACAGGCCTGATGGGGCTTGAGGACCCCAGCAGTCATTCTGCCTGGGTTCAGGTCCCCGCTGGCCTACCCCGCCCCTCTTCCCGGCCCGGGCTTGGGTCTAGCCACGCCCCTAGTGCCACTGGCCCAGGGGTCGGGTCGCTGTACCTGGGTTACCATGCTAGGCCCGAAAAGGGCCATGTGTGGGGGGTCCAGCATCCCCGAACCAGTCTTCCGAGTGGGCGTGAAGGCTGCTGGTTGCATTCTGGGAGACAGGCCTGATCGGGCTTGAGGACCCCGGCAGTCATTCTGCCTGGGGAGTCACGTCCCCGCTGGCCGGCCCCGCCCCTCTTCCCGGCCTGGGCTTGGGTCTAGCCACGCCCCTAGCGCCACTGGCCTGGGGTCGGGTCGCTGTACCTGGGTTACCACGCTAGACCCGAAAAGGGCCACCTGTGCGGGGTCCAACCTCCCCGAAGCAGCCTTCCTGAGTGGGCGTGATGGCTTCTGGTTGCATTCTGGGAGACAGGCTTGATCAGGCTTGAGGACCCCGGCAGCCATTCTGCCGGGGGTCAGGTCCCCGCTGGCCGGCCCCGGCCCTCTTCCCGGCTCGGGCTTGGGTCTGGCCATGCCCGTAGCACCACTGGCCCTGGGGTCGGGTCGCTGTACCTGGGTTACCACGCTAGGCCCAAAAAGGGCCACGTGTGGGGGGTCCAGCCTCCCCGAAGCAGCCTTCCTGAGTGGGCGTGAAGGATGCTGGTTGCATTCTGGGAGACAGGCTTGATCAGGCTTGAGGACCCCGGCAGCCATTCTACCTGGGGTCAGGTCCCCGCTGGCCCGCCCCGCCACTCTTCTTGGCCCGGGCTTGGGTCTAGCCACGCCCCTAGCGCCACTGGTTCGGGGGTCTGGTCGCTGTACCTGGGTTACCACGCTAGGCCCGAAAAGGGCTATGCGTGGGGGGTCCAGCCTCCCCGAAGCAGCCTTCCTGAATGGGCGTGAAGGCTGCTGGTTGCATTCTGGGAGACAGGCCTGATCGGGCTTGAGGACCTTGGCA
The DNA here is from genome assembly GCF_017591425.1 of Ochotona curzoniae. Taxonomy (NCBI): domain Eukaryota; kingdom Metazoa; phylum Chordata; class Mammalia; order Lagomorpha; family Ochotonidae; genus Ochotona; species Ochotona curzoniae. Next base: position 37,156 of record NW_024466180.1, read on the forward strand.
GCCATTCTGCCTGGTGGTCACGTCTCCAATCGCCGGCCCCGCCCCTCTTCCCGGTCCGGGCTTGGGTCTAGCCACGCCCCTAGCGCCACCGGCCCGGGATTTGGGTCGCTGTACCTGGGTTACCACGCTAGGCCCGAAAAGGGCAAAGCGTGGGGGGTCCAGCCTCCCCGAAGCAGTCTTCCAAGTGGGCGTGAAGGCTGCTGGTTGCATTCCAGGAGACAGGGCTGATGGGGCTTGAGGACCGCGGCAGACATTCTGCCTGGGGTCAGGTCCCTGCGCGCCGGCCCCGCCCCTCTTCCCAGCCTGGTCTTGGGTCTAGCCACGCCCCTAGCGCCACTGGCCTGGGTGTCGGGTCGCTGTACCTGGGTTACTACACTAGGCCCGAAAAGGGCCACGTGTGGGGGGTCCAGCCTCCCCGAAGCAGCCTTCCTGAGTGGGCGTGAATGCTGCTGGTTGCATTCCGGGAGACAGGCCTGAAGGGGCTTGAGGACCCTGGCAGCCATTCTGCCGGGGGTCACGTCCCCGCTGGCCGGCCCCGCCCATCTTCCTGGCCCGGGCTTGGGTCTAGCCACGCCCCTAGCGCCACCAGCCCGGGGGTCAGGTCGCTGTACCTGGGTTACCACACTAGGCCCGAAAAGGGCCATGCGTGTGGTGGGTCCAGCCTCCCCGAAGCAGCCTTCTGAGTGGGCGTGAACGCTGCTGCTTGCATTCCTGGAGACAGCTTGATCGGGCTTGAGGATCCTGGCAGCCATTCTGCCGGGGGTCACGTCCCCGCGCGACGGCCCTGCCCCTCTTCCCGGCCGGGGCTTGGGTCTAGCCATGCCCCTAGCGCCACTGGCCTGGGGGTCGGGTCGCTGTACCTGGGTTACCACACTAGGCCCGAAAAGGGCCACGCGTTGTGGGTGCAGCCTCCCCGAAGCAGCCTTCCTGATTGGGCGTGAAGGCTGCTGTTTGCATTCTGGGAGACAGGCCTGATGGGGCCTGAGGACCCCGGGACCATTCTGCCAGGGGTCACGTCCCCGCTGGCCGGCCCCGCCACTCTTCCCGGCCCGGGCTTGGGTCTAGCCACGCCCCTAGCGCCACTGGCCTGGGGGTCGGGTCGCTGTACCTGGGTTACCACGCTAGGCCCGAAAAGGGCTATGCGTGTGGGGTCCAGCCTCCCCGAAGCAGCCTTCTGAGTGGGCGTGAAGGCTGCTGGTTGCAATCCGGGAGACAGGCTTGATGGGCTTGAGGACCCCGGCAGTGATTCTGCCAGGGGTCACGTCCCCTTGTGCCGGCCAAGCCCCTCTTCCTGGCCAGGGCTTGGGTCTAGCCACGCCCCTAGCGCCACTGGCCCGAGGGTCGTGTAGCTGTACCTGGGTTACCACGCTCGGCCCGAAAAGGGCCACGTGTGGGGGGTCCAGCCTCCCAGAAGCAGCCTTCTGAGTGGGCGTGAAGGCTGCTGGTTGCATTCCTGGAGACAGCTTGATCGGGCTTGAGGATCCTGGCAGCCATTCTGCTGGGGGTCACGTCCCCGCGCGACGGCCCTGCCCCTCTTCCTAGCCCGGGCTTTGGTCCAACCACGCCCCTAGCGCCACTGGCCTGGGGGACGTGTCGCCGTACCTGGGTTACCACACTAGGCCCGAAAAGGGCCACGTGTGGGAGGTCCAGCCTCCCCGAAGCAGCCTTCCTGAATGGGCGTGAAGGCTGCTGGTTGCATTCTGGGAGACAGGCCTGATCGGGCTTGAGGACCCCGGCAGCCATTCTGCCTGGTGGTCACGTCTCCACTCGCCGGCCCCGCCCCTCTTCCCGGCCCGGGCTTGGGTCTAGCCACGCCCCTAGCGCCACTGGCCCTGGGGTCGGGTCGCTGTACCTGGGTTACCACGCTAGGCCCGAAAAGGGCAAAGCGTGGGGGTCCAGCCTCCCCGAACCAGCCTTTGAGTGGGCGTGAAGGCTGCTGGTTGCATTCTGGGAGACAGGCCTGATGGGGCTTGAGGACCCCAGCAGTCATTCTGCCTGGGTTCAGGTCCCCGCTGGCCTACCCCGCCCCTCTTCCCGGCCCGGGCTTGGGTCTAGCCACGCCCCTAGTGCCACTGGCCCAGGGGTCGGGTCACTGTACCTGGGTTACCATGCTAGGCCCGAAAAGGGCCATGTGTGGGGGGTCCAGCATCCCCGAACCAGTCTTCCGAGTGGGCGTGAAGGCTGCTGGTTGCATTCTGGGAGACAGGCCTGATGGGGCTTGAGGACCCCGGCAGTCATTCTGCCTGGGGAGTCACGTCCCCGCTGGCCGGCCCCGCCCCTCTTCCCGGCCTGGGCTTGGGTCTAGCCACGCCCCTAGCGCCACTGGCCTGGGGGTCGGGTCGCTGTACCTGGGTTACCACGCTAGACCCGAAAAGGGCCACCTGTGCGGGGTCCAACCTCCCCGAAGCAGCCTTCCTGAGTGGGCGTGATGGCTTCTGGTTGCATTCTGGGAGACAGGCTTGATCAGGCTTGAGGACCCCGGCAGCCATTCTGCCGGGGGTCAGGTCCCCGCTGGCCGGCCCCGGCCCTCTTCCCGGCTCGGGCTTGGGTCTGGCCATGCCCGTAGCACCACTGGCCCTGGGGTCGGGTCGCTGTACCTGGGTTACCACGCTAGGCCCAAAAAGGGCCACGCATGGGGGGTCCAGCCTCCCCGAAGCAGCCTTCCTGAGTGGGCGTGAAGGATGCTGGTTGCATTCTGGGAGACAGGCTTGATCAGGCTTGAGGACCCCGGCAGCCATTCTACCTGGGGTCAGGTCCCCGCTGGCCCGCCCCGCCACTCTTCTTGGCCCGGGCTTGGGTCTAGCCACGCCCCTAGCGCCACTGGTTCGGGGGTCTGGTCGCTGTACCTGGGTTACCACGCTAGGCCCGAAAAGGGCCACGTGTGGGGGGTCCAGCATCCCCGAAGCAGACTTCTGAGTGGGCGTGAAGGCTGCTGGTTGCATTCTGGGAGACAGGCTTGATCGGGCTTTAGGACCGCGGTAGCCATTCTGCCTGGGGTCAGGTCCCCATGCGCCGGCCCTGCCCATCTTCCCAGCCCTGGCTTGGGTCTAGCCTCGGCCCTAGTGCCACTGGCCCGGGGGTCGTGTCGCTGTACCTGGTTTACCATGCTAGGCCCGAAAATGGCCACGTGTGGGGGGTCCAGCCTCCCGGAAGCAGCCTTCCTGAGTGGGCGTGAAGGCTGCTGGTTGCATTCTGGGAGACAGCTTGATCAGGCTTAAGGACCCCGGCAGCCATTCTGCCGGGCGTCACGTCCCCGTGGGCCGGCCCCGCCAATCTTCCAGGCCTGGGCTTGGGTCTAGCCACACCCCTAGCGCCACTGGCCCGGGGGTCAGGTCGCTGTACATGGGTTACCACACTAGGCCCAAAAAGGGCCATGCGTGTTCTGGGTCCAGCCTCCCCGAAGCAGCCTTCCTGAGTGGGCGTGAAGGCTGATGGTTGCATTCTGGGAGACAGCTTGATCGGGCTTAAGGACCCCGGCAGCCATTCTGCTGGGGGTCACGTCCCCGTGGGCCGCCCCCGCCCAATCTTCCAGACCTGGGCTTGGGTCTAGCCACGCCCCTAGCGCCACTGGCCCGGCGGTCAGATCGCTGTACCTGGGCTACTACGCTAGGCCCGAAAAGGGCTATGCGTGGGGGGTCCAGCCTCCCCGAAGCAGCATTCCAAGTGGGCGTGAAGGCTGCTGGTTGCATTCCGGGAGACAGGCCTGATGGGGCTTGAGGACCGCAGCAGCCATTCTGCCGGGGGTCAAGTCCCCGCTGGCCGGCTCCGCCCCTCTTCCTGGCCCGGGCTTGGGTCTAGCCATGCCCGTAGCGCCACTGCCACGGGGATCGTGTCGCTGTACCTGGGTTACCACGCTAGGCCCAAAAAGGGCCACAAGTGGGGGGTCCAGCCTCCTCGAAGCAGCCTTCCGAGTGGGCGTGAAGGCTGCTGGTTGCATTCTGGGAGACAGGCTTGATCGGGCTTGAGACCCCGGGAGCCATTCTGCCGGGGGTCACGTCCCCGCTGGCCGGCCCCGCCCCTCTTCTTGGCTCGGGCTTGGGTCCAGCCATGCCCCTAGCGCCACTGGCTTGGGGGTCGTGTCGCTGTACCTGGGTTACCACGCTAGGCCCAAAAAGGGCCACAAGTGGGGGGTCCAGCCTCCCCGAAGCAGCCTTCCTGAGTGGGCGTGAAGGCTGCTGGTTGCATTCTGGGAGACAGGCTTGATCGGGCTTGAGGACCCTGGCTGCCATTCTGCCGGGGGTCACGTCCCTGCACGCCGGCCCCGCCCCTCTTCCCAGCCCGGGCTTGGGTCTAGCCACGCCCCTAGCGCCACTGGCTCGGGGGTCGTGTCGCTGTACCTGGGTTACCACGCTAGGCCTGAAAAGGGCCACAAGTGTGGGGTCCAGCATCCCCGAAGCAGCCTTCTGAGTGGGCGTGAATGCTGCTGGTTGCATTCTGGGAGACAGGCCTGATCGGGCTTGAGACCCCGGGAGCCATTCTGCCGGGGGTCACGTCCCCGCTGGCCGGCCCCGCCACTCTTCCCAGCCCGGGCTTGGGTCTAGCAACACCCCTAGCGCCACTGGCCCGGCGGTCAGATCGCTGTACCTGGGTTACCACGCTAGGCCCGAAAAGGGCAAAGCGTGGGGGTCCAGCCTCCCCGAAGCAGCCTTTGAGTGGGCGTGAAGGCTGCTGGTTGCATTCTGGGAGACAGGCCTGATGGGGCTTGAGGACCCCGGCAGTCATTCTGCCTGGGTTCAGGTCCCCGCTGGCCGGCCCCGCCCCTCTTCCCGGCCCGGGCTTGGGTCTAGCCACGCCCCTGGCGCCACTGGCCCAGGGGTCGGGTCACTGTACCTGGGTTACAATGCTAGGCCCGAAAAGGGCCATGTGTGGGGCGTCCAGCATCCCCGAACCAGTCTTCCGAGTGGGCGTGAAGGCTGCTGGTTGCATTCTTGGAGACAGGCCTGATGGGGCTTGAGGACCCCGGCAGTCATTCTGCCTGGGGAGTCACGTCCCCGCTGGCCGGCCCCGCCCCTCTTCCCGGCCTGGGCTTGGGTCTAGCCACGCCCCTAGTGCCACCTGCGCGGGGGTCGTGTCGCTGTACCTGGGTTACCACGCTAGACCCGAAAAGGGCCACGTGTGCGGGGTCCAACCTCCCCGAAGCAGCCTTCCTGAGTGGGCGTGATGGCTTCTGGTTGCATTCTGGGAGACAGGCTTGATCAGGCTTGAGGACCCCGGCAGCCATTCTGCCTGGGGTCAGGTCCCCGCTGGCCGGCCCCGCCCCTCTTCCCAGCCCGGGCTTGGGTCAAGCCATGCCCGTAGCGCCAATGGCCCTGGGGTCGGGTCGCTGTACCTGGGTTACCACGCTAGACCTGAAAAGGGCCACGCGTATGGGGTCCAGCATCTCCGAAGCAGTCTTCCTGAGGGGGCGTGAAGGCTGCTGGTTGCATTCTGGGAGACAGGCCTGATGGGGCTTGAGGACCCCGGCAGTCATTCTGCCTGGGGAGTCACGTCTCCGCTAGCCGGCCCCGCCACTCTTCCCGGCCTGGGCTTGGGTCTAGCCACGCCCCTAGCGCCACTGGCCCTGGGGTTGTGTCGCTGTACCTGGGTTACCACGCTAGGCCCGAAAAGGGCTATGCTTGGGGGTCCAGCCTCCCCGAAGCAGCCTTTTGAGTGGGCGTGAAGGCTGCTGGTTGCATTCCTGGAGACAGCCTTGATCGGGCTTGAGGACCCTGGCAGCCATTCTGCTGGGGGTCACGTCCCTGCACGCCGGCCCCGCCCATCTTCCCGGCCCGGGCTTGGGTCTAGCCACACCCCTAGCGCCACTGGCTCGGGGGTCGTGTTGCTGTACCTGGGTTACCACACTAGGCCCGAAAAGGGCCACGTGTGCGGGGTCCAACCTCCCCGAAGCAGCCTTCTGAGTGGGCGTGAACGCTTCTGGTTGCATTCCTGGAGACAGCTTGATCGTGCTTGAGGATCCTGGCAGCCATTCTGCCTGGGGTCAGGTCCCCATGCGCCGGCCCTGCCCATCTTCCCAGCCCTGCTTGGGTCTAGCCTCGGCCCTAGCGCCACTGGCCTGGGGGTCGGGTCGCTGTACCTGGTTTACCATGCTAGGCCCGAAAATGGCCACGTGTGGGGGGTCCAGCCTCCCCGAAGCAGCCTTCCTGAGTGGGCGTGAAGGCTGCTGGTTGCATTCCGGGAGACAGGCCTGATGAGGCTTGAGGACCCCGGCAGCCATTCTGCCTGGTGGTAACGTCCACGCTGGCCGGCCCCGCCCCTCTTCCGGCCTGGGCTTGGGTCTAGCCACGCCCCTAGCTCCACTGCCCCGGGGGTCGGGTTGCTGTACCTGGGTTACCACGCGAGGCCCGAAAAGGGCCACACGTGGGGGGTCCAGCCTCCCCGAAGCAGCCTTCCGAGTGGGCATGAAGGCTGCTGGTTGCATTCCGGGAGACAGGACTGATGGGGCTTGAGGACCCCGGCAGTGATTCTGCCAGGGGTCACGTCCCCTTGTGCCGGCCAAGCCCCTCTTCCTGGCCCGGGCTTGGGTCTAGCCACGCCCCTAGCGCCACTGGCTCGGGGGTCGGGTCGCTGTACCTAGGTTACCACGCTAGGCTAGAAAAGGGCCACAAGTGTGGGGTCCAGCATCCCCGAAGCAGCCTTCTGAGTGGGCGTGAATGCTGCTGGTTGCATTCTGGGAGACAGGCCTGATCGGGCTTGAGACCCCGGGAGCCATTCTGCCGTGGGTCACGTCCCCGCTGGCCGGCCCCGACACTCTTCATGGCCCGGGCTTGGGTCTAGCCACGCCCCTAGTGCCACCGGCCCGGGATTTGGGTCGCTGTACCTGGGTTACCACGCTAGGCCCGAAAAGGGCTATGCGTGGGGGGTCCAGCCTCCCCGAAGCAGCATTCTGAGTGGGCGTGAAGGCTGCTGGTTGCAATCCGGGAGACAGGCTTGATGGGCTTGTGGACCCCAGCAACCATTCTGCTGTGGAGTCACATCCCCGCTCGCCTGCCCCGCCCCTCTTCCTGGCCTGGGATTGGGTCTAACCACGCCCCTAGCGCCACTGGCCCGGGGGTCGGGTCGCTGTACCTGGGTTACCACGCTAGGCCCGAAAAGGGAAAAGCGTGGGGGGTCCAGCCTCCCCGAAGCAGTCTTCCAAGTGGGCGTGAAGGCTGCTGGTTGCATTCCAGGAGACAGGCCTGATGGGGCTTGAGGACCACGGCAGACATTCTGCCTGGGGTCAGGTCCCCATGCGCCGGCCCCGCCCCTCTTCCCAGCCCTGGCTTGGGTCTAGCCACGCCCCTAGCGCCACTGGCTCGGGGGTCATGTCGCTGTACCTGGGTTACCACACTAGGCCCGAAAAGGGCCATGCGTGTGGTGGGTCCAGCCTCCCCGAAGCAGCCTTCCTGAGTGGGCGTGAAGGCTGCTGGTTGCATTCTGGGAGACAGCTTGATCGTGCTTGAGGACCCCAGCAGCCATTCTGCCTGGGGTCACATCCACACACGCCGGCCCCGCCCCTCTTCCCGGCCCGGGCTTGGGTCTAGCCACGCCCCTAGCGCCACTGGCCCGGGATTTGGGTCGCTGTACCTGGGTTACCACGCTAGGCCCGAAAAGGGCAAAGCGTGGGGGGTCCAGCCTCCCCGAAGCAGTCTTCCAAGTGGGCGTGAAGGCTGCTGGTTGCATTCCAGGAGACAGGCCTGATGGGGCTTGAGGATCCTGGCAGACATTCTGCCGGGGGTCACGTCCCCGCGCGACGGCCCTGCCCCTCTTCCCGGCCCGGGCTTGGGTCTAGCCACGCCCCTAGCGCCACTGGCCTGGGGGTCGTGTCGCTGTACCTGGGTTACCACGCTAGGCCCAAAAAGGGCCATGCGTGGGGCGTCCAGCCTCCCCGAAGCATCCTTCCGAGTGGGCGTGAAGGCTGCTGGTTGCGTTCCAGAAGACAGCTTAATCGGGCTTGAGGACCCCGGCAGCCATTCTGCAGGGGTCACGTCCCCGCACGACGGCCCCGCCCCTCTTCTTGGCCCGGGCTTGGGTCTAGCCACGCCCCTAGCGCCACTGGCCTGGGGGTCGGGTCTCTGTACCTGGGTTACCACGCTAGGCCCGAAAATTGCCACACGTGGGTGGTCCAGCCTCCCCGAAGCAGCCTTCTGAGTGGGCGTGAATGCTGCTGGTTGCATTCTGGGAGACAGGCCTGATCGGGCTTGAGACCCCGGGAGCCATTCTGCCGTGTGTCACGTCCCCGCTGGCCTGCCCCGCCCCTCTTCTTGGCCCGGGCTTGGGTCTAGCCACGCACCTAGCGCCACTGGCCTGGGGGTCGGGTCGCTGTACCTGGGTTACCACGCTAGGCCCGAAAAGGGCAAAGCGTGGGGGGTCCAGCCTCCCCGAAGCAGTCTTCCAAGTGGGCGTGAAGGCTGCTGGTTGCATTCCAGGAGACAGGCCTGATGGGGCTTGAGGACCGCGGCTGACATTCTGCCTGGGGTCAGGTCCCCATGCGCCGGCCCCGCCCCTCTTCCCAGCCCTGGCTTGGGTCTAGCCACTCCCCTAGCGCCACTGCCACGGGGGTCATGTCGCTGTACCTGGGTTACCACACTAGGCCCGAAAAGGGCCATGCGTGTGGTGGGTCCAGCCTCCCCGAAGCAGCCTTCCTGAGTGGGCGTGAAGGCTGCTGGTTGCATTCTGGGAGACAGCTTGATCAGGCTTAAGGACCCCGGCAGCCATTCTGCTGGGGGTCACGTCCCCGTGTGCCGGCCCCGCCAATCTTCCAGGCCTGGGCTTGGGTCTAGCCACGCCCCTAGCGCCACTGGCTTGGGGGTCAGGTCGCTGTACCTGGCCTACTACGCTAGGCCCGAAAAGGGCTATGCGTGGGGGGTCCAGCCTCCCCGAAGCAGCCTTCCTGAGTGGGCGTGAAGGCTGATTGTTGCATTCCGTGAGACAGGCCTGATCGGGCTTGAGGACCCCGGCAGCCATTCTGCCAGGGGTCACGTCCCCGCTGGCCGGCCCCGCCACTCTTCCCGGCCCGGGCTTGGGTCTAGCCACGCCCCTAGCGCCACTGGCCTGGGGGTCGGGTCGCTGTACCTGGGTTACCACGCTAGGCCCGAAAAGGGCTATGCGTGTGGGGTCCAGCCTCCCCGAAGCAGCCTTCTGAGTGGGCGTGAAGGCTGCTGGTTGCAATCCGGGAGACAGGCTTGATGGGCTTGAGGACCCCGGCAGTGATTCTGCCAGGGGTCACGTCCCCTTGTGCCGGACAAGCCCCTCTTCCTGGCCAGGGCTTGGGTCTAGCCACGCCCCTAGCGCCACTGGCCCGAGGGTCGTGTAGCTGTACCTGGGTTACCACGCTCGGCCCGAAAAGGGCCACCTGTGGGGGGTCCAGCCTCCCAGAAGCAGCCTTCTGAGTGGGCGTGAAGGCTGCTGGTTGCATTCCTGGAGACAGCTTGATCGGGCTTGAGGATCCTGGCAGCCATTCTGCTGGGGGTCACGTCCCCGCGCGACGGCCCTGCCCCTCTTCCTAGCCCGGGCTTTGGTCCAACCACGCCCCTAGCGCCACTGGCCTGGGGGTCGTGTCGCTGTACCTGGGTTACCACACTAGGCCCGAAAAGGGCCACGTGTGGGAGGTCCAGCCTCCCCGAAGCAGCCTTCCTGAATGGGCGTGAAGGCTGCTGGTTGCATTCTGGGAGACAGGCCTGATCGGGCTTGAGGACCCCGGCAGCCATTCTGCCTGGTGGTCACGTCTCCACTCGCCGGCCCCGCCCCTCTTCCCGGTCCGGGCTTGGGTCTAGCCACGCCCCTAGCGCCACCGGCCCTGGGGTCGGGTCGCTGTACCTGGGTTACCACGCTAGGCCCGAAAAGGGCAAAGCGTGGGGGTCCAGCCTCCCCGAACCAGCCTTTGAGTGGGCGTGAAGGCTGCTGGTTGCATTCTGGGAGACAGGCCTGATGGGGCTTGAGGACCCCAGCAGTCATTCTGCCTGGGTTCAGGTCCCCGCTGGCCTACCCCGCCCCTCTTCCCGGCCCGGGCTTGGGTCTAGCCACGCCCCTAGTGCCACTGGCCCAGGGGTCGGGTCGCTGTACCTGGGTTACCATGCTAGGCCCGAAAAGGGCCATGTGTGGGGGGTCCAGCCTCCCCGAACCAGCCTTTGAGTGGGCGTGAAGGCTGCTGGTTGCATTCTGGGAGACAGGCCTGATGGGGCTTGAGGACCCCGGCAGTCATTCTGCCTGGGGAGTCACGTCCCCGCTGGCCGGCCCCGCCCCTCTTCCCGGCCTGGGCTTGGGTCTAGCCACGCCCCTAGCGCCACTGGCCCAGGGGTCAGGTCGCTGTACCTGGGTTACCACGCTAGACCCGAAAAGGGCCACCTGTGCGGGGTCCAACCTCCCCGAAGCAGCCTTCCTGAGTGGGCGTGATGGCTTCTGGTTGCATTCTGGGAGACAGGCTTGATCAGGCTTGAGGACCCCGGCAGCCATTCTGCCGGGGGTCAGGTCCCCGCTGGCCGGCCCCGCCCCTCTTCCCGGCTCGGGCTTGGGTCTTTCCATGCCCGTAGCACCACTGGCCCTGGGGTCGGGTCGCTGTACCTGGGTTACCACGCTAGGCCCAAAAAGGGCCACGCATGGGGGGTCCAGCCTCCCCGAAGCAGCCTTCCTGAGTGGGCGTGAAGGATGCTGGTTGCATTCTGGGAGACAGGCTTGATCAGGCTTGAGGACCCCGGCAGCCATTCTACCTGGGGTCAGGTCCCCGCTGGCCCGCCCCGCCACTCTTCTTGGCCCGGGCTTGGGTCTAGCCACGCCCCTAGCGCCACTGGTTCGGGGGTCTGGTCGCTGTACCTGGGTTACCACGCTAGGCCCGAAAAGGGCCACGTGTGGGGGGTCCAGCATCCCCGAAGCAGACTTCTGAGTGGGCGTGAAGGCTGCTGGTTGCATTCTGGGAGACAGGCTTGATCGGGCTTTAGGACCGCGGTAGCCATTCTGCCTGGGGTCAGGTCCCCATGCGCCGGCCCTGCCCATCTTCCCAGCCCTGGCTTGGGTCTAGCCTCGGCCCTAGTGCCACTGGCCCGGGGGTCGTGTCGCTGTACCTGGTTTATCATGCTAGGCCCGAAAATGGCCACGTGTGGGGGGTCCAGCCTCCCGGAAGCAGCCTTCCTGAGTGGGCGTGAAGGCTGCTGGTTGCATTCCTGGAGACAGGCCTGATGGGGCTTGAGGACACCGGCAGCCATTCTGCCGGGGGTCACGTCCCCGCTGGCCGGCCCCGCCCCTCTTCCCGGCCCGGGCTTGTGTCTAGCCATGCCCCTAGCGCCACTGGCCCGGGGGTCGGGTCGCTGTACCTGGGTTACCACACTAGGCCCTAAAAGGGCCATGCGTGGGGGGTCCAGCCTCCCCGAAGCAGCCTTCCTGAGTGGGCGTGAAGGCTGCTTGTTGCATTCTGGGAGACAGCTTGATCAGGCTTAAGGACCCCGGCAGCCATTCTGCCGGGCGTCACGTCCCCGTGGGCCGGCCCCGCCAATCTTCCAGGCCTGGGCTTGGGTCTAGCCACACCCCTAGCGCCACTGGCCCGGGGGTCAGGTCGCTGTACATGGGTTACCACACTAGGCCCAAAAAGGGCCATGCGTGTTCTGGGTCCAGCCTCCCCGAAGCAGCCTTCCTGAGTGGGCGTGAAGGCTGATGGTTGCATTCTGGGAGACAGCTTGATCGGGCTTAAGGACCCCGGCAGCCATTCTGCTGGGGGTCACATCCCCGTGGGCCGGCCCCGCCCAATCTTCCAGACCTGGGCTTGTGCCTAGCCACGCCCCTAGCGCCACTGGCCCGGCGGTCAGATCGCTGTACCTGGGCTACTACGCTAGGCCCGAAAAGGGCTATGCGTGGGGGGTCCAGCCTCCCCGAAGCAGCATTCCAAGTGGGCGTGAAGGCTGCTGGTTGCATTCCAGGAGACAGGCCTGATGGGGCTTGAGGACCGCGGCAGACATTCTGCCTGGGGTCAGGTCCCCATGCGCCGGCCCCGCCCCTCTTCCCGGCCCGGGCTTGGGTCTAGCCACGCCCCTAGCGCCACTGGCTCGGGGGTCATGTCGCTGTACCTGGGTTACCACACTAGGCCCGAAAAGGGCCATGCGTGTGGTGGGTCCAGCCTCCCCGAAGCAGCCTTCCTGTGTGGGCGTGAAGGCTGCTGGTTGCATTCTGGGAGACAGCTTGATCGTGCTTGAGGACCCCAGCAGCCATTCTGCCTGGGGTCACATCCACACACGCCGGCCCCGCCCCTCTTCCCGGCCCGGGCTTGGGTCTAGCCACGCCCCGAGCGCCACTGGCCCGGGATTTGGGTCGCTGTACCTGGGTTACCACGCTAGGCCCGAAAAGGGCAAAGCGTGGGGGGTCCAGCCTCCCCGAAGCAGTCTTCCAAGTGGGCGTGATGGCTGCTGGTTGCATTCCAGGAGACAGGCCTGATGGGGCTTGAGGATCCTGGCAGACATTCTGCCGGGGGTCACGTCCCCGCGCGATGGCCCTGCCCCTCTTCCCGGCCCGGGCTTGGGTCTAGCCACGCCCCTAGCGCCACTGGCCTGGGGGTCGTGTCGCTGTACCTGGGTTACCACGCTAGGCCCAAAAAGGGCCACAAGTGGGGGGTCCAGCCTCCCCGAAGCAGCCTTCCTGAGTGGGCGTGAAGGCTGATTGTTGCATTCCGTGAGACAGGCCTGATCGGGCTTGAGGACCCCGGCAGCCATTCTGCCTGCTGGTCACGTCCCCACTCGCCGGCCCCGCCCCTCTAACAGGCAAGGGCTTGGGTCTAGCCACGCCCCTAGTTCCACTGGCACGGGGGTCAGGTTACTGTACCTGTGTTACCACGCTAGGCCCCAAAAGAGCCACGCGTGGGGGTCCAGCCTCCGGGAAGCAGCCTTCCGAGTGGGCGTGAAGGCTGCTGGTTGCATTCCAGGAGACAGGCCTGATCGGGCTTGAGGACCCTGGCAGCCATTCTGCCGGGGGTCACGTCCCTGCGCGCCGGCCCCGCCCCTCTTCCTGGCCCGGGCTTGGGTCTAGCCACGCCCCTAGCGCCACTGGCCCTGGGGTCGGGTCGCTGTACCTGGGTTACCACGCTAGGCCCGAAAAGGGCCACGTCTGGGAGGTCCAGCCTCCCCGAAGCAGCCTTCCGAGTGGGCGTGAAGGCTGCTGGTTGCATTCTGGGAGACAGGCCTGATCGGGCTTGAGGACCTCGGCAGCCATTCTGCCAGGGGTCACGTCCCCACGCGCCGGCCCCGCCCCTCTTCCTGGCATGGGCTTGGGTCTAGCCACACCCCTAGCGCCACTGGCACGGGGTTCGGGTCGTTGTACCTGGGTTACCACGCTAGGCCCGAAAAGGGCCACGTGTGGGGGGTCCATCCTCCCCGAAGCAGCCTTCCTGAGTGGGCGTGAAGGCTGCTGGTTGCATTCCGTGAGACAGGCCTGATCGGGCTTGAGGACCCTGGCAGCCATTCTGGCGGGGGTTGCGTCCCCACGCGCCGGCCCCGCCCCTCTTCCTGGCCCGGGCTTGGATCTAGCCATGCCCCTAGCGCCACTGGCCTGGGGGTCGGGTCGCTGTACCTGGGTTACCACGCTAGGCCCGAAAAGGGCCACATGTGGGGCGTCCAGCCTCCCCGAAGCAGCATTCTGAGTGGGCGTGAACGCTGCTGGTTGCAATCCGGGAGACAGGCTTGATGGGCTTGAGGACCCCAGCAACCATTCTGCTGTGGAGTCACATCCCCGCTCGCCTGCCCCGCCCCTCTTCCTGGCCTGGGCTTGGGTCTAGCCACGCCCCAAGCGCCCTAGCCCGTGGGTCGTGTCGCTGTACCTGGGTTACCACGCTAGGCCCGAAAAGGGCTATGCGTGGGGGGTCCAGCCTCCCCGAAGCAGCCTTCCTGAATGGGCGTGAAGGCTGCTGGTTGCATTCTGGGAGACAGGCCTGATCGGGCTTGAGGACCTTGGCAGCCATTCTGCCTGGTGGTCACGTCTCCAATCGCCGGCCCCGCCCCTCTTCTTGGCCCGGGCTTGGGTCTAGCCACGCCCCTAGCGCCACCGGCCCGGGATTTGGGTCGCTGTACCTGGGTTACCACGCTAGGCCCGAAAAGGGCAAAGCGTGGGGGGTCCAGCCTCCCCGAAGCAGTCTTCCAAGTGGGCGTGAAGGCTGCTGGTTGCATTCCAGGAGACAGGGCTGATGGGGCTTGAGGACCGCGGCAGACATTCTGCCTGGGGTCAGGTCCCTGCGCGCCGGCCCCGCCCCTCTTCCCAGCCTGGTCTTGGGTCTAGCCACGCCCCTAGCGCCACTGGCCATGGTGTCGGGTCGCTGTACCTGGGTTATTACACTAGGCCCGAAAAGGGCCACGTGTGGGGGGTCCAGCCTCCCCGAAGCAGCCTTCCTGAGTGGGCGTGAATGCTGCTGGTTGCATTCCGGGAGACAGGCCTGATGGGGCTTGAGGACCCTGGCAGCCATTCTGCCGGGGGTCACGTCCCCGCTGGCCGGCCACGCCCATCTTCCTGGCCCGGGCTTGGGTCTAGCCACGCCCCTAGCGCCACCAGCCCGGGGGTCAGGTCGCTGTACCTGGGTTACCACACTAGGCCCGAAAAGGGCCATGCGTGTGGTGGGTCCAGCCTCCCCGAAGCAGCCTTCTGAGTGGGCATGAACGCTGCTGCTTGCATTCCTGGAGACAGCTTGATCGGGCTTGAGGATCCTGGCAGCCATTCTGCCGGGGGTCACGTCCCCGCGCGACGGCCCTGCCCCTCTTCCCGGCCGGGGCTTGGGTCTAGCCATGCCCCTAGCGCCACTGGCCTGGGGGTCGGGTCGCTGTACCTGGGTTACCACACTAGGCCTGAAAAGGGCCACGCGTTGTGGGTGCAGCCTCCCCGAAGCAGCCTTCCTGATTGGGCGTGAAGGCTGCTGTTTGCATTCTGGGAGACAGGCCTGATGGGGCCTGAGGACCCCGGGACCATTCTGCCAGGGGTCACGTCCCCTTGTGCCGGACAAGCCCCTCTTCCTGGCCAGGGCTTGGGTCTAGCCACGCCCCTAGCGCCACTGGCCCGAGGGTCGTGTAGCTGTACCTGGGTTACCACGCTCGGCCCGAAAAGGGCCACCTGTGGGGGGTCCAGCCTCCCAGAAGCAGCCTTCTGAGTGGGCGTGAAGGCTGCTGGTTGCATTCCTGGAGACAGCTTGATCGGGCTTGAGGATCCTGGCAGCCATTCTGCTGGGGGTCACGTCCCCGCTGGCCGGCCCCGCCCCTCTTCCCGGCCTGGGCTTGGGTCTAGCCACGCCCCTAGCGCCACTGGCCCAGGGGTCAGGTCGCTGTACCTGGGTTACCACGCTAGACCCGAAAAGGGCCACCTGTGCGGGGTCCAACCTCCCCGAAGCAGCCTTCCTGAGTGGGCGTGATGGCTTCTGGTTGCATTCTGGGAGACAGGCTTGATCAGGCTTGAGGACCCCGGCAGCCATTCTGCCGGGGGTCAGGTCCCCGCTGGCCGGCCCCGGCCCTCTTCCCGGCTCGGGCTTGGGTCTGGCCATGCCCGTAGCACCACTGGCCCTGGGGTCGGGTCGCTGTACCTGGGTTACCACGCTAGGCCCAAAAAGGGCCACGCATGGGGGGTCCAGCCTCCCCGAAGCAGCCTTCCTGAGTGGGCGTGAAGGATGCTGGTTGCATTCTGGGAGACAGGCTTGATCAGGCTTGAGGACCCCGGCAGCCATTCTACCTGGGGTCAGGTCCCCGCTGGCCCGCCCCGCCACTCTTCTTGGCCCGGGCTTGGGTCTAGCCACGCCCCTAGCGCCACTGGTTCGGGGGTCTGGTCGCTGTACCTGGGTTACCACGCTAGGCCCGAAAAGGGCCACGTGTGGGGGGTCCAGCATCCCCGAAGCAGACTTCTGAGTGGGCGTGAAGGCTGCTGGTTGCATTCTGGGAGACAGGCTTGATCGGGCTTTAGGACCGCGGTAGCCATTCTGCCTGGGGTCAGGTCCCCATGCGCCGGCCCTGCCCATCTTCCCAGCCCTGGCTTGGGTCTAGCCTCGGCCCTAGTGCCACTGGCCCGGGGGTCGTGTCGCTGTACCTGGTTTATCATGCTAGGCCCGAAAATGGCCACGTGTGGGGGTCCAGCCTCCCGGAAGCAGCCTTCCTGAGTGGGCGTGAAGGCTGCTGGTTGCATTCCTGGAGACAGGCCTGATGGGGCTTGAGGACACCGGCAGCCATTCTGCCGGGGGTCACGTCCCCGCTGGCCGGCCCCGCCCCTCTTCCCGGCCCGGGCTTGTGTCTAGCCATGCCCCTAGCGCCACTGGCCCGGGGGTCGGGTCGCTGTACCTGGGTTACCACACTAGGCCCTAAAAGGGCCATGCGTGGGGGGTCCAGCCTCCCCGAAGCAGCCTTCCTGAGTGGGCGTGAAGGCTGCTTGTTGCATTCTGGGAGACAGCTTGATCAGGCTTAAGGACCCCGGCAGCCATTCTGCCGGGCGTCACGTCCCCGTGGCCGGCCCCGCCAATCTTCCAGGCCTGGGCTTGGGTCTAGCCACACCCCTAGCGCCACTGGCCCGGGGGTCAGGTCGCTGTACATGGGTTACCACACTAGGCCCAAAAAGGGCCATGCGTGTTCTGGGTCCAGCCTCCCCGAAGCAGCCTTCCTGAGTGGGCGTGAAGGCTGATGGTTGCATTCTGGGAGACAGCTTGATCGGGCTTAAGGACCCCGGCAGCCATTCTGCTGGGGGTCACATCCCCGTGGGCCGGCCCCGCCCAATCTTCCAGACCTGGGCTTGTGCCTAGCCACGCCCCTAGCGCCACTGGCCCGGCGGTCAGATCGCTGTACCTGGGCTACTACGCTAGGCCCGAAAAGGGCTATGCGTGGGGGGTCCAGCCTCCCCGAAGCAGCATTCCAAGTGGGCGTGAAGGCTGCTGGTTGCATTCCAGGAGACAGGCCTGATGGGGCTTGAGGACCGCGGCAGACATTCTGCCTGGGGTCAGGTCCCCATGCGCCGGCCCCGCCCCTCTTCCCGGCCCGGGCTTGGGTCTAGCCACGCCCCTAGCGCCACTGGCTCGGGGGTCATGTCGCTGTACCTGGGTTACCACACTAGGCCCGAAAAGGGCCATGCGTGTGGTGGGTCCAGCCTCCCCGAAGCAGCCTTCCTGTGTGGGCGTGAAGGCTGCTGGTTGCATTCTGGGAGACAGCTTGATCGTGCTTGAGGACCCCAGAAGCCATTCTGCCTGGGGTCACATCCACACACGCCGGCCCCGCCCCTCTTCCCGGCCCGGGCTTGGGTCTAGCCACGCCCCGAGCGCCACTGGCCCGGGATTTGGGTCGCTGTACCTGGGTTACCACGCTAGGCCCGAAAAGGGCAAAGCGTGGGGGGTCCAGCCTCCCCGAAGCAGTCTTCCAAGTGGGCGTGATGGCTGCTGGTTGCATTCCAGGAGACAGGCCTGATGGGGCTTGAGGATCCTGGCAGACATTCTGCCGGGGGTCACGTCCCCGCGCGATGGCCCTGCCCCTCTTCCCGGCCCGGGCTTGGGTCTAGCCACGCCCCTAGCGCCACTGGCCTGGGGGTCGTGTCGCTGTACCTGGGTTACCACGCTAGGCCCAAAAAGGGCCATGCGTGGGGGGTCCAGCCTCCCCGAAGCATCCTTCCGAGTGGGCGTGAAGGCTGCTGGTTGCGTTCCAGAAGACAGCTTAATCGGGCTTGAGGACCCCGGCAGCCATTCTGCAGGGGTCAAGTCCCCGCACGACGGCCCCGCCCCTCTTCTTGGCCCGGGCTTGGGTCTAGCCACGCCCCGAGCGCCACTGGCCTGGGGGTCGGGTCTCTGTACCTGGGTTACCACGCTAGGCCCGAAAATTGCCACACGTGGGTGGTCCAGCCTCCCCGAAGCAGCCTTCCGATTGGGCGTGAAGGCTGCTGGTTGCATTCCGGGAGACAGGCTTGATCAGGCTTGAGGACCCCGAGAGACATTCTGCCAGGGGTCACGTCCCCGCTGGCCGGCCCTGCCCCTCTTCCCGCCCTGGGCTTGGGTCTAGCCACGCCCCTAGCGCCACTGGCCTGGGGGTCGGGTCACTGTACCTGTGTTACCACACTAGGCCCGAAAAGGGCCAAGCGTGTGGGGTCCAGCCTCCCGTAAGCAGCCTTCCTGAGTGGGCGTGAAGGCTGCTGGTTGCATTCCCGGAGACAGGCCTGATGGGGCTTGAGGACACCGGCAGCCATTCTGCCGGGGGTCACGTCCCCGCTGGCCGGCCCCGCCAATCTTCCAGGCCTGGGCTTGGGTCTAGCCATGCCCCTAGCGCCACTGGCCCGGGGGTCAGGTCGCTGTACATGGGTTACCACACTAGGCCCAAAAAGGGCCATGCGTGTTCTGGGTCCAGCCTCCCCGAAGCAGCCTTCCTGAGTGGGCGTGAAGGCTGATGGTTGCATTCTGGGAGACAGCTTGATCGGGCTTAAGGACCCCGGCAGCCATTCTGCTGGGTGTCACGTCCCCGTGGGCCGGCCCCGCCAATCTTCCAGACCTGGGCTTGGGTCTAGCCACGCCCCTAGCGCCACTGGCCCGGCGGTCAGATCGCTGTACCTGGGCTACTACGCTAGGCCCGAAAAGGGCTATGCGTGGGGGGGTCCAGCCTCCCCGAATCAGCCTTCTGAGTGGGTGTGAACGCTGCTGGTTGCAATCCGGGAGACAGGCTTGATGGGCTTGAGGACCCCGGCAACCATTCTGCCGGGGAGTCAGGTCCCCGCTCGCCGGCCCCGCCCCTCTTCCCGGGCAGGGCTTGGGTCTAGCCACGCCCCTAGCGCCACTGGCCCGAGGGTCGTGTTGCTGTACCTGGGATACCACGCTAGGCCCGAAAAGGGCCACGTGTGGGGGGTCCAGCCTCCCCGAAGCAGCCTTCTGAGTGGGCGTGAACGCTGCTGGTTGCATTCCTGGAGACAGCTTGATCAGGCTTGAGGATCCTGGCAGCCATTCTGCTGGGGGTCACGTCCCCGCGCGACGGCCCTGCCCCTCTTCCCAGCCCGAGCTTGGGTCCAGCCACGCCCCTAGCGCCACTGGCCTGGGGGTCGTGTCGCTGTACCTGGGTTACCACACTAGGCCCGAAAAGGGCCACATGTGGGAGGTCCAGCCTCCCCGAAGCAGCCTTCCTGAATGGGCGTGAAGGCTGCTGGTTGCATTCCGGGAGACAGGCCTGATCGGGCTTGAGGACCCCAGCAGCCATTCTGCCTGGGGTCACATCCACACACGCCGGCCCCGCCCCTCTTCCCGGCCCGGGCTTGGGTCTAGCCACGCCCCTAGCGCCACTGGCCCGGGATTTGGGTCGCTGTACCTGGGTTACCACGCTAGGCCCGAAAAGGGCAAAGCGTGGGGGGTCCAGCCTCCCCGAAGCAGTCTTCCAAGTGGGCGTGAAGGCTGCTGGTTGCATTCCAGGAGACAGGCCTGATGGGGCTTGAGGATCCTGGCAGACATTCTGCCTGGGGTCAGGTCCCCATGCGCCGGCCCCGCCCCTCTTCCCAGCCTGGTCTTGGGCCTAGCCACGCCCCTAGCGCCACTGGCCCAGGTGTCGGGTCGCTGTACCTGGGTTACCACACTAGGCCCGAAAAGGGCCACGTGTGGGGGGTCCAGCCTCCCCGAAGCAGCCTTCTGAGTGGGCGTGAAGACTGCTGGTTGCATTCTGGGAGACACCTTGATCGGGCTTGAGGATCCTGGCAGCCATTCTGCCGGGGGTCACGTCCCCGCGCGACGGCCCTGCCCCTCTTCCCGGCCCGGTCTTGGGTCTAGCCACGCCCCTAGCGCCACTGGCCCGATGGTCGGGTCGCTGTACCTGGGTTACCACGCTAGGCATGAAAAGGGCCACGCGTTGTGGGTGCAGCCTCCCCGAAGCAACCTTCCTGATTGGGCGTGAAGGCTGCTGGTTGCATTCTGGGAGACAGGCCTGATGGGGCCTGAGACCCCGGGAGCCATTCTGCCAGGGGTCACGTCCCCGCTGGCCGGCCCCGCCCCTCTTCCGGCCTGGGCTTGGGTCTAGCCACGCCCCTAGCGCCACTGCCCCGGGGGTCGGGTTGCTGTACCTGGGTTACCACGCGAGGCCCGAAAAGGGCCACACGTGGGGGGTCCAGCCTCCCGGAAGCAGCCTTCCGAGTGGGCATGAAGGCTGCTGGTTGCAATCCGGGAGACAGGACTGATGGGGCTTGAGGACCCCGGCAGTGATTCTGCCAGGGGTCACGTCCCCTTGTGCCGGCCAAGCACCTCTTTCTGGCCCGGGATTGGGTCTAGCCACGCACCTAGCGCCACTGGCTCGGGGGTCGTGTCGCTGTACCTGGGTTACCACGCTAGGCCCAAAAAGGGCCATGCGTGGGGGGTCCAGCCTCCCCGAAGCATCCTTCCGATTGGGCGTGAAGGCTGCTGGTTGCGTTCCAGGAGACAGCTTAATCGGGCTTGAGGACCCCGGCAGCCATTCTGCAGGGGTCAAGTCCCCGCACGACGGCCCCGCCCCTCTTCTTGGCCCGGGCTTGGGTCTAGCCACGCCCCTAGCGCCACTGGCCTGGGGGTCGGGTCTCTGTACCTGGGTTACCACGCTAGGCCCGAAAAGGACCACACGTGGGTGGTCCAGCCTCCCCGAAGCAGCCTTCCAAGTGGGCGTGAAGGCTGCTGGTTGCATTCCGGGAGACAGGCTTGATCAGGCTTGAGGACCCCGAGAGACATTCTGCCAGGGGTCACGTCCCCGCTGGCCGGCCCTGCCCCTCTTCCCGCCCTGAGCTTGTGTCCAGCCACGCCCCTAGCGCCACTGGCCTGGGGGTCTTGTTGCTGTACCTGGGTTACCACACTAGGCCCGAAAAGGGCCACATGTGGGAGGTCCAGCCTCCCCGAAGCAGCCTTCCTGAATGGGCGTGAAGGCTGCTGGTTGCATTCCGGGAGACAGGCCTGATCGGGCTTGAGGACCCCAGCAGCCATTCTGCCTGGGGTCACGTCCCTGCGCGCCGGCCCCGCCCCTCTTCCCGGCCCGGGCTTGGGTCTAGCCACGCCCCTAGCGCCACTGGCCCGGGATTTGGGTCGCTGTACCTGGGTTACCACGCTAGGCCCGAAAAGGGCAAAGCGTGGGGGGTCCAGCCTCCCCGAAGCAGTCTTCCAAGTGGGCGTGAAGGCTGCTGGTTGCATTCCAGGAGACAGGCCTGATGGGGCTTGAGGACCGCGGCAGACATTCTGCCTGGGGTCAGGTCCCCATGCGCCGGCCCTGGCCCTCTTCCCAGCCTGGGCTTGGGTCTAGCCACGCCCCTAGCGCCACTGCCACGGGGGTCATGTCGCTGTACCTGGGTGACCACACTAGGCACGAAAAGGGCCACGTGTGGGGGGTCCAGCCTCCCCGAAGCAGCCTTCTGAGTGGGCGTGAAGGCTGCTGGTTGCATTCCTGGAGACAGCTTGTTCGGGCTTGAGGATCCAGGCAGCCATTCTGCTGGGGGTTACGTCCCCGCGCGACGGCCCTGCCCCTCTTCCTAGCCCGGGCTTGGGTCCAGCCACGCCCCTAGCGCCACTGGCCTGGGGGTCGTGTCGCTGTACCTGGGTTACCACACTAGGCCCGAAAAGGGCCACGTGTGGGGGGTCCAGCAACCCCGAACCAGTCTTCCGAGTGGGCGTGAAGGCTGCTGGATGCATTCTGGGAGACAGGCCTGATGGGGCCTGAGACCCAGGGAGCCATTCTGCCAGGGGTCACGTCCCCGTGGGCCGGCCCCGCCACTCTTCCCAGCCCGGGCTTGGGTCTAGCCACGCCCCTAGCGCCACTGGCCTGGGGGTCGGGTCGCTGTACCTGGGTTACCACGCTAGGCCCGAAAAGGGCTATGCGTGGGGGATCCAGCCTCCCCGAAGCAGCCTTCTGAGTGGGTGTGAACGCTGCTGGTTGCAATCCGGGAGACAGGCTTGATGGGCTTGAGGACCCTGGCTGCCATTCTGCCGGGGGTCACGTCCCTGCACGCCGGCCCCGGCCCTCTTCCCGGCCCGGGCTTGGGTCTAGCCACGCCCCTAGCGCCACTGGCTCGGGGGTCGTGTCGCTGTACCTGGGTTACCACGCTAGGCCCGAAAAGGGCCATGTGTGGGGGGTCCAGCCTCCCCGAAGCAGCCTTCTGAATGGGCGTGAACGCTGCTTGTTGCATTCCTGGAGACAGCTTGATCGGGCTTGAGGATCCTGGCAGCCATTCTGCCGGGGGTCACGTCCCCGCGTGTCGGCCCGCCCCTCTTCCCAGCCCGGGCTTGGGTCTAGCCACGCCCCTAGTGCCACTGGCCCGGGGGTCAGGTCGCTGTACCTGGGTTACCACACTAGGCCCGAAAAGGGCCACGTGTGGGGGGTCCAGCCTCCCCGAAACAGCCTTCCTGAGTGGGCGTGAAGGCTGCTGGTTGCATTCCAGGAGACAGGCCTGATGGGGCTTGAGGACCCCGGCTGCCATTCCGCCAGGGGTCACGTCCTCACTCGCCGGCACCGACCCTCTTCACGGCCCGGGCTTGGGTCTAGCCACGCCCCTAGCGCCACTGCACCGAGGGTCGGGTCGCTGTACCTGGGTTACCACGCTAGGCCCGAAAAGGGCCACAAGTGGTGGGTCCATCCTCCCCGAAGCAGTCTTCCAAGTGGGCGTGAACGCTGCTGGTTGCATTCCAGGAGACAGGCCTGATGGGGCTTGAGGATCGCGGCGGACATTCTGCCAGGGGTCACGTCCCCGCGTTCGGCTAAGCCCCTCTTCCCGGCCCGGGCTTGGGTCTAGCCACGCCCCTAGCGCCACTGGCCTGGGGGTCGGGTGGCTGTACCTGGGTTACCACGCTAGGCCCGAAAAGGGCCACGTGTGGGGGGTCCAGCATCCCCGAAGCAGACTTCTGAGTGGGCGTGAAGGCTGCTGGTTGCATTCCAGGAGACAGGCCTGATCGGGCTTGAGGACCCCGGCAGCCATTCTGCCTGGGGTCAGGTCCCCATGCGCCGGCCCCGCCAATCTTCCAGGCCTGGGCTTGGGTCTAGCCACGCCCCTAGCGCCACTGGCCTGGGAGTCGGGTAGCTGTACCTGTGTTACCACACTAGGCCCGAAAAGGCCATGCGTTTGGGGTCCAGCCTCCCGGAAGCAGCCTTCCTGAGTGGGCGTGAAGGCTGCTGGTTGCATTCCGGGAGACAGGCCTGATGGGGCTTGAGGATCCTGGCAGCCATTCTGCCGGGGGTCACCTCCCTGCGTGCCGGCCCCGCCCCTCTCCCCGGCCCGGGCTTGGGTCAAGCCACGCCCCTAGCGCCACTGGCCCGGGGCTCGGGTCGCTGTACCTGGGTTACCACGCTAGGCCCGAAAAGGGCCATGTGTGGGGGGTCCAGCCTCCCCGAAACAGCCTTCTGAGTGGGCGTGAAGGCTGCTTGTTGCATTCTGGGAGACAGGCAAGATCAGGCTTTAGGACCCCGACAGCCATTCTGCCGGGGGTCACCTCCCTGCGTGCCGGCCCCGCCCCTCTCCCCGGCCCGGGCTTGGGTCAAGCCATGCCCCTCGCGCCACTGGCTCAGGGTTCGGGTTGCTGTACCTGGGTTACCACGCTAGGCCCGAAAAGGGCCACGTGTGGGGGGTCGAGTCTCTCCGAAGCAGTCTTCCGAGAGGGCGTGAAGGCTGCTGCTTGCATCCCGGGAGACAGGCCTGATCGGGCTTGAGGACCCTTGCAGCCATTCTGCCAGTGGTCATGTCCCGTTCCGCGGGCCCCACCCCTCTTCCCAGCCCGGTCTTGGGTCTAGCCACGCCCCTAATGCCACCGGCCCGGGGGTCGGGTCGCTGTACCTGGGATACCACGGCAGGTTGGAAAAGGGCCACGTGTGGGTGGTCCAGCCTCCCCGAAGCAGCTTTCCGAGTGGGCGTGAAGGCTGCTGGTTGCATTCTGGGAGACAGGCCTGATCGATCTTGAGGACCCTGGCAGCCATTCTGCCGGTGGTCACGTCCCAGCACGCCGGCCCAGCCCCTCTTCCCGGCCCGGGCTTGTGTCTTGCCACGCCCCTAGTGCCACTGGCCCGTGGGTTAGGTTGCTGTACCAGGGTTACCACGCTAGGCCCGAAAAGGGCCATGTGTGGGTGGTCCAGCCTCCCCGAAGCACCCTTTTGAGTGGGCGTGAAGGCTGCTTGTTGCATTCTGGGAGACAGGCCTGATCGGGCTTGAGGACCTCAGCAGCCATTCTGGCAGGGGTCACGTCCACGCGCGCTGGCCCCGCCCCACTTCCCGGCCCAGGCTTGGGTCTAGCCACGCCCCTAGCGCCACCAGCCCCGGGGGTCGGGTCGCTGTACCTGGGTTACCACGCTAGGCCCGAAAAGGGCCACGCGTGGGGGGTCCAGCCTCCCCGAAGCAGCCTTCTGAGTGGGCGTGAAGGCTGCTGGTTGCATTCTGGGAGACAGGCCTGATCGGGCTTGAGGACCCCGGCAGCCATTCTGCCGAAGGTCACGTCCCCACGCGCCGGCCCCGCCACTCTTCCCGCCCCGGGTTTTGGTCTAGCCACGCCCCTAGCGCCACTGGCCCGGGGGTTGGGTCGCTGTACCTGGGTTACCACGGCCGGTTGGAAAAGGGCCACACGTGGGGGGTCCAGCCTCCCCGAAGCTGCCTTCTGAGTGGGCGTGAAGGCTGCTGGTTGCATTCTGGGAGACAGGCCTGATCGGGCTTGAGGACCCCGGCAGCCATTCTGCCGGGGGTCACGTCCATGCGCGCCGGCCCCGCCCCTCTTCCTGCCCCGGGCTTGGGTCTAGCCACGCCCCTAGGGCCACCAGCCCGGGGGTCGGGTCGCTGTACCTGGGTTACCACACTAGGCCCGAATAGGGCCACGCGTGGGGGGTCCAGCCTCCCTGAAGCAGCCTTCCTGAGTGGGCGTGAAGGCTGCTGGTTGCATTCTGGGAGACAGGCCTGATCGGGCTTGAGGACCCCGGCAGCCATTCTGCAGGGGGTCACGTCCCTGCGTGCCGGCCCCGCACCAATTCCCAGCCCGGGCTTGGGTCTAGCCACGCCCCTAATGCCACCGGCCCGGGGGTCAGGTCGATGTACCTGGGTTACAACGGAAGGTTGGAAAAGGGCCACGTGTGGGTGGTCCAGCCTCCCAGAAGCAGCCCTCTGAGTGGGCGTGAAGGCTGCTGGTTGCATTCCGTTAGACAGGCCTGATCGGGCTTGAGGACCCTGGCAGCCATTCTGACGGGGGTCACGTCCCCGCTGGCCGGCCCCGCCCCTCATCCTGGTCCGGGCTTGTGTCTAGCCACGCCCCTAGCGCCACTGTCCCGGGGGTCGGGTCGCTGTACCTGGGTTACAACGCTAGGCCCGAAAAGGGCCACAAGTGGGGGGTCCAGCCTCCCCGAAGCAGTCTTCCAAGTGGGCGTGAACGCTGCTGGTTGCATTCCAGGAGACAGGCCTGATGGGGCTTGAGGATCGCGGCAGCCATTCTGCCGTGGGTCACGTCCAAGTGCGTTCGGCCAAGCCCCTCTTCCCGGCCCGGGCTTGGGTCTAGTCACGCCCCTAGCGCCACTGGCCTGGGGATCGGGTGGCTGTACCTGGGTTACCACGCTAGGCCCGAAAAGGGCCACGTGTGGGGGGTCCAGCATCCCCGAAGCAGCCTTCTGAGTGGGCGTGAAGGCTGCTGGTTGCATTCTGGGAGACAGGCTTAATCGGGCTTGAGGACCCCGGCAGCCATTCTGCCTGGGGTCAGGTCCCCATGCGCCGGCCCCCCCCTCTTCCCGCCATGGGCTTGGGTCTAGGCACGCCCCTAGCGCCACTGGCCTGGGAGTCGGGTAGCTGTACCTGTGTTACCACACTAGGCCCGAAAAGGCCATGCGTTTGGGGTCCAGCCTCCCGGAAGCAGCCTTCCTGAGTGGGCGTGAAGGCTGCTGGTTGCATTCCGGGAGACAGGCCTGATGGGGCTTGAGGATCCTGGCAGCCATTCTGCCGGGGGTCACCTCCCTGCGTGCCGGCCCCGCCGCTCTCCCCGGCCCGGGCTTGGGTCAAGCCACGCCCCTAGCGCCACTGGCCCGGGGGTCGGGTCGCTGTACCTGGGTTACCACGCTAGGCCCGAAAAGGGCCATGTGTGGGGGGTCCAGCCTCCCCGAAACAGCCTTCTGAGTGGGCGTGAAGGCTGCTGGTTGCATTCCGGGAGACAGGCAAGATCAGGCTTTAGGACCCCGACAGCCATTCTCCCGGGGGTCACGTCCCTGCGCTCCGGCCCCGCCCCACTACCCAGCCCGGGCTTGGGTCTAGCCACGCCCCTAGCGCCACCAGCCCGGGGGTCGTGTCGCTGTACCTGGGTTACCACGCTAGGCCCAAAAAGGGCCACGTGTGCGGGGTCCAACCTCCCCGAAGCAGCCTTCCGAGTGGGCGTGAAGGCTGCTGGTTGCATTCCGTGAGACAGGCTTGATCGGGCTTCAGGACCCTTGCTGCCATTCTGCCGGGGGTCACGTCCCTGCACGCCGGCCCCGCCCATCTTCCCGGCCCGGGCTTGGGTCTAGCCACGCCCCTAGCGCCAATGGCCCGGGGGTCGTTTCGCTGTACCTGGGTTACCACGCTAGGCCCAAAAAGGGCCACGTGTGCGGGGTCCAACCTCCCCGAAGCAGCCTCCTGAGTGGGCGTGAACGCTGCTGGTTGCATTCCTGGAGACAGCTTGATCGGGCTTGAGGATCCTGGCAGCCATTCTGCCGGGGGTCACGTCCCTGCGCGACGGCCCTGCCCCTCTACCCAGCCCGGGCTTGGGTCTAGCCACGCCCCTAGCGCCACTGGCCCGGGTTTCGGGTCGCTGTACCTGGGTTACCACACTAGGCCCGAAAAGGGCCACGTGTGGGGGGTCCAGCCTCCCCGAAGCAGCCTTCCTGAGAGGGCGTGAAGGCTGTTGGTTGCATTCTGGGAGACAGGCCTGATCGGGCTTGAGGACCCTGGCAGCCATTCTGCCTGGGGTCAGGTCCCTGCGCGCCGGCCCCGCCCCACTTCCCGGCCCGGGATTGTGTCTAGCCACGCCCCTAGTGCCACTGGCCCGTGGGTTAGATTGCTGTACCAGGGTTACCACGCTAGGCCCGAAAAGGGCCAGGCGTGGAGTGTCCAGCCTCCCCGAAGCAGCCTTCTGAGTTGGCGTGAAGACTGCTGGTTGCATTCCGGGAGACAGGCCTGATCAGGCTTGAGGACCCCGGCAGCCATTCAGCCTGGGGTCACGTCCATGCGCTCCGGCCCCGCCCCTCTTCCTGGCCTGGGCTTGAGTCTAGCCACGCCCCTAGCGCCACTGTCCCGGGGGTCGGGTCGCTGTACCTGGGTTACAACGCTAGGCCCGAAAAGGGCCACAAGTGGGGGGTCCAGCCTCCCCGAAGCAGTCTTCCAAGTGGGCGTGAACGCTGCTGGTTGCATTCCAGGAGACAGGCCTGATGGGGCTTGAGGATCGCGGCAGCCATTCTGCCGTGGGTCACGTCCCCGCGTTCGGCCAAGCCCCTCTTCCCGGCCCGGGCTTGGGTCTAGCCACGCCCCTAGCGCCACTGGCCTGGGGATCGGGTGGCTGTACCTGGGTTACCACGCTAGGCCCGAAAAGGGCCACGTGTGCGGGGTCCAGCATCCCCGAAGCAGCCTTCTGAGTGGGCGTGAAGGCTGCTGGTTGCATTCTGGGAGACAGGCTTGATCGGGCTTGAGGATCCTGGCAGCCATTCTGCTGGGGGTCACGTCCCCGCTCGCCGGCCCCGCCCCTCTTCCTGGCCTGTGCTTGGGTCTAGCCACGCCCCTAGGGCCACCAGCCCGTGGTTCGGGTCGCTGTACCTGGGTTACCACGCTAGGCCTGAAAAGGGCCACGTGTGGGGGGTCCAGCCTCCCCGAAGCAGCCTTCCTGAGTGGGCGTGAAGTCTGCTGGTTGCCTTCCTGGAGACAGGCCTGATCGGGATTGAGGATCCTGGCAGCCATTCTAGCGGGGGTTACGTCCTCACACGCCGGCCCTGCCCCTCTTCTTGGCCCGGGCTTGGGTCTAGCCATGCCCCTAGCACCACTGGCCCTGCTGTAGGTTCGCTGCACCTGGATTACCATGCTAGGCCGAAAAGGGCCACGTATGGGGTTCCAGCCTCCCCGAAACAGCCTTCCTGAGTGGGCGTGAAGGCTGCTGGTTGCATTCTGGGAGACAGGCCTGATGGGGCTTGAGGACCCCGGGAGCCATTCTGTAGGAGGTCATGTCCTCGTGCCGGCCCCGCCCCTCTTCCCGGCCTGGGCTTGATTCTAGCCACGCCCCTAGCACCACCAGCCCGTGGTTCGCGTCACTGTACCTGGTTACCACGCTAGGCCCAAAAAGGGCCACGTGTGGGGGGTCCAGCCTCTCCGAAGCAGTCTTCTGAGAGGGCGTGAAGGCTGCTGGTTGCATTACGGGAGACAGCTTAATCAGGCTTGAGGACCCCGGGAGCCATTCTGCCAGGGGTCACGTCCCTGCGCGCCGGCCCCGCCCCTCTTCCCGGCCTGGGCTTGTTTCTAGCCACGCCCCTAGCGCCACTGGCCCGGGGGTCGGGTCGCTGTACCTGGGTTACCACGCTACGCCCGAAAAGGGCCATGTGTGTGGGGTCCAGCCTCCCCGAAACAGCCTTCTGAGTGGGCGTGAAGGCTGCTGGTTGCATTCCGGGAGACAGCATGATCGGGCTTGAGGACCCTTGCAGCCATTCTGCTGGGGGTTACGTCCCCACGCGCCGGCCCCGCCCCTCTTGTTTGCCCGGGCTTGGGTCTAGCCATGCCCCTAGCGCCACTGGCCCGGGGGTTGGGTCGCTGTACCTGGGTTACCACGCTAGGCCCGAAAAGGGCCATGTGTGGGGGGTCCAGCCTCCCCGAAGCAGCCTTCCTGAGTGGGCGTGAAGGCTGCTGGTTGCATTCTGGGAGATAGGCCTGATCGGGCTTGAGGACCCTGGCAGCCATTCTGCCGTGGGTCACGTCCCCCCGTGCCATCCCCGCCCCAATTCCCAGCCCGGGCTTGTGTCTAGCCACGCCCCTAGCGCCACTGGCCCGGGGGTCGGGTCACTGTACCAGGGTTACCACGCTAGGCCCGAAAAGGGCCATGTGTGGGGGGTCCAGCCTCCCCGAAACAGCCTTCCGTGAGGGCGTGAAGGCTGCTGGTTTCATTCTGGGAGACAGGCCTGATGGGGCTTGAGACCCCGGGAGCCATTCTGCCTTGGGTCACGTCCCCGCTGGCTGGCCCCGCCACTCTTCCCGGCCCGGGCTTGGGTCTAGCCACGCCCCTAGCGCCACTGGGCCGGGGGTCGGGTCGCTGTACCTGGGTTACCACGCTAGGCCCGAAAAGGGCTATGCGTGGGGGGTCCAGCCTCCCCGAAGCAGCCTTCTGAGTGGGCGTAAACGCTTCTGGTTGCCTTCCGGGAGACAGGCTTGATGGGCTTGAGGACCCCGGCAACCATTCTGCCAGTGGTCATGTCCCTGCTCGCTGGCCCCGCCCCTCTTCCCGGCCTGGGCTTTGCTCTAGCCACGCCCCTAGCACCACTGGCCCGGGGATCGTGTCGCTGTACATGGGTTACCACGCTAGGCCCGAAAAGGGCCATGTGTGGGGGGTCCAGCCTCCCCGAAGCAGCCTTCCGAGTGGGCGTGAAGGCTGCTGGTTGCATTCCAGGAGACAGGCTTGATCGGGCTTCAGGACCCTGGCTGCCATTCTGCCGGGGGTCACGTCCCTGCACGCCGGCCCCGCCCATCTTCCCGGCCCGGGCTTGGGTCTAGCCACGCCCCTAGTGCCACTGGCTCGGGGGTCGGGTCGCTGTACCTGAGTTACCACGCTAGACCCGAAAAGGGCCACGCGTGGGGGGTCCAGCCTCCCCGAACCAGCCTCCTGAGTGGGCGTGAAGGCTGCTGGTTGCATTCCTGGAGACAGCTTGATCGGGCTTGAGGATCCTGGCAGCCATTCTGCCGGGGGTCACGTCCCTGCGCGCCGGCCTCGCCCCTCATCCCGGCCTGGGCTTGTGTCTAGCCACGCCCCTAGTGCCACTGGCCCGTGGGTTAGATTTCTGTACCAGGGTTACCACGCTAGGCCCGAAAAGGGCCAGGCGTGGAGGGTCCAGCCTCCCCGAAGCAGCCTCCTGAGTTGGCGTGAAGACTGCTGGTTGCATTCCGGGAGACAGGCCTGATGGGGCTTGAGGACCCCGGCAGCCATTCTGCCAGGGGTCACGTCCAAGCGCTCCGGCCCCGCCCCTCTTCCTGGCCTGGGCTTGAGTCTAGCCACGCCCCTAGCGCCACTGGGCCGGGGGTCGGGTCGCTGTACCTGGGTTACCACGCTAGGCCCGAAAAGGGCCACGTGTGCGGGGTCCAACCTCCCCGAAGCAGACTTCTGAGTGGGCGTGAACGCTGCTGGTTGCATTCCTGGAGACAGCTTGATCGGGCTTGAGGATCCTGGCAGCCATTCTGCTGGGGGTCACGTCCCTGCTCGCTGGCCCCGCCCCTCTTCCTGGCCTGGGCTTTGGTCTAGCAACGCCCCTAGCACCACTGGCCCGGGGATCGTGTCGCTGTACCTGGGTTACCACGCTAGGCCCGAAAAGGGCCATGTGTGGGGGGTCCAGCCTCCCCGAAGCAGCCTTCCTGAGTGGGCGTGAAGGCTGCTGGTTGCATTCTGGGAGACAGGCCTGATCGGGCTTGAGGACCCAGGCAGCCATTCTGCCGGGGGTCACGTCCCTGCGCTCCGGCCCCGCCCCTCTTTCCGGCCCGGGCTTAGGTCTAGCCACGCCCCTAGTGCCACCGGCCAGGGGTTTAGGTTGATGTACCACGGTTACCACGCTAGGCCCGAAAAGGGCAAAGCGTGGAGGGTCCAGCCTCCCCGAAGCAGCCTTCCGAGTTGGCGTGAAGACTGCTGGTTGCATTCCGGGAGACAGGCCTGATCAGGCTTGAGGACACCGGCAGCCATTCTGCCAGGGGTCACGTCCCTGCGCTCTGGCCCCGCCCCTCTTCCTTGCCTGGGCTTGGGTCTAGCCACGCCCCTAGTGCCACTGGCCCGGGGGTCAGGTTGCTGTACCTGGGTTAGCACGCTAGGCCCGAAAAGGGCCACGCATGGGGGTCCAGCCTACTGGAAGCAGCCTTACGAGTGGGCGTGAAGGCTGCTGGTTGCATTCCAGGAGACAGGCCTGATCGGGCTTGAGGACCCTGGCAGCCATTCTGCCAGGGGTCACGTCCCCGCTCGCCGGCCCCGCCCCTCTTCCTGGCCTGTGCTTGGGTCTAGCCACGCCCCTAGGTCCACCAGCCCGTGGTTCGGGTCGCTGTACCTGGGTTACCATGCTAGGCCTGAAAAGGGCCACGTGTGGGGGGTCCAGCCTCCCCGAAGCAGCCTTCCTGAGTGGGCGTGAAGGCTGCTGGTTGCATTCCTGGAGACAGGCCTGATCGGGATTGAGGATCCTGGCAGCCATTCTGGCGGGGGTTACGTCCTCACACGCCGGCCCTGCCCCTCTTCTTGGCCCGGGCTTGGGTCTATCCATGCCCCTAGCGCCACTGGCCCTGGTGTAGGTTCGCTGCACCTGGATTACCATGCTAGGCTGAAAAGGGCCACGTGTGTGGTTCCAGCCTCCCCGAAACAGCCTTCCTGAGTGGGCGTGAAGGCTGCTGGTTGCATTCTGGGAGACAGGCCTGATCGGGCTTGAGGACCCTGGCAGCCATTCTGCCGGGGGTCACGTCCCTGCGCGCCGGCCCCGCCCCACTTCCCGGCCAGGGATTGTGTCTAGCCACGCCCCTAGTGCCACTGGCCCGTGGGTTAGATTGCTGTACCAGGGTTACCACGCTAGGCCCGAAAAAGGCCAGGCGTGGAGTGTCCAGGCTCCCCGAAGCAGCCTTCTCAGTTGGCGTGAAGACTGCTGGTTGCATTCCGGGAGACAGGCCTGATCAGGCTTGAGGAACCCGGCAGCCATTCTGCCAGGGGTCACGTCCCTGCGCTCCGGCCCCGCCCCTCTTCCTTGCCTGGGCTTGGGTCTAGCCACGCCCCTAGTGCCACTGGCCCGGGGGTCAGGTTGCTGTACCTGGGTTAGCACGCTAGGCCCGAAAAGGGCCACGCATGGGGGTCCAGCCTACTGGAAGCAGCCTTACGAGTGGGCGTGAAGGCTGCTGGTTGCATTCCAGGAGACAGGCCTGATCGGGCTTGAGGACCCTGGCAGCCATTCTGCCAGGGGTCACGTCCCTGCTCGCCGGCCCCGCCCCTCTTCCTGGCCTGTGCTTGGGTCTAGCCACGCCCCTAGGTCCACCAGCCCGTGGTTCGGGTCGCTGTACCTGGGTTACCATGCTAGGCCTGAAAAGGGCCACGTGTGGGGGGTCCAGCCTCCCCGAAGCAGCCTTCCTGAGTGGGCGTGAAGGCTGCTGGTTGCATTCCTGGAGACAGGCCTGATCGGGATTGAGGATCCTGGCAGCCATTCTGGCGGGGGTTACGTCCTCACACGCCGGCCCTGCCCCTCTTCTTGGCCCGGGCTTGGGTCTATCCATGCCCCTAGCGCCACTGGCCCTGGTGTAGGTTCGCTGCACCTGGATTACCATGCTAGGCTGAAAAGGGCCACGTGTGTGGTTCCAGCCTCCCCGAAACAGCCTTCCTGAGTGGGCGTGAAGGCTGCTGGTTGCATTCTGGGAGACAGGCCTGATCGGGCTTGAGGACCCTGGCAGCCATTCTGCCGGGGGTCACGTCCCTGCGCGCCGGCCCCGCCCCACTTCCCGGCCAGGGATTGTGTCTAGCCACGCCCCTAGTGCCACTGGCCCGTGGGTTAGATTGCTGTACCAGGGTTACCACGCTAGGCCCGAAAAAGGCCAGGCGTGGAGTGTCCAGGCTCCCCGAAGCAGCCTTCTGAGTTGGCGTGAAGACTGCTGGTTGCATTCCGGGAGACAGGCCTGATCAGGCTTGAGGACCCCGGCAGCCATTCTGCCAGGGGTCACGTCCCTGCGCTCCGGCCCCGCCCCTCTTCCTGGCCTGGGCTTGAGTCTAGCCACGCCCCTAGCGCCACTGGGCCGGGGGTCGGGTCGCTGTACCTGGGTTACCACGCTAGGCCCGAAAAGGGCCACGTGTGCGGGGTCCAACCTCCCCGAAGCAGACTTCTGAGTGGGCGTGAACGCTGCTGGTTGCATTCCTGGAGACAGCTTGATCGGGCTTGAGGATCCTGGCAGCCATTCTGCCGGGGGTCACGTCCCTGCTCGCTGGCCCCGCCCCTCTTCCCGGCCTGGGCTTTGGTCTAGCCATGCCCCTAGTGCCACCAGCCTGGGGGACGGGTCGCTGTACCTGGGTTACCACGCTAGGCCCGAAAAGGGCCATGTGTGGGGGGTCCAGCCTCCCCGAAGCAGCCTCCTGAGTGGGCGTGAAGGCTGCTGGTTGCATTCCTGGAGACAGCTTGATCGGGCTTGAGGATCCTGGCAGCCATTCTGCCGGGGGTCAAGTCCCTGCGCGCCGGCCTCGCCCCTCATCCCGGCCTGGGCTTGTGTCTAGCCACGCCCCTAGTGCCACTGGCCCGGAGGTCGGGTCGCTGTACCTGGGTTACCACACTAGGCCCGAAAAGGGCCACGTGTGAGGGTTCCAGCCTCCCCGAAGCAGCCTTCCGAGTGGGCGTGAAGGCTGCTGGTTGCATTCTGGGAGACAGGCCTGATCGGGCTTGAGGACCCTGGCAGCCATTCTGGCGGGGGTTGCGTCCCCACGCGAGGGCCCCGCCCCTCTTCTTGGCCCGGGCTTGGGTCTAGCCACGTCCCTAGCGCCACTGGCCTGGGGGTCAGGTCGCTGTACCTGGGTTACCACGGCAGGTTGGAAAAGGGCCACGTATTGGTGGTCCAGCCTCCCCGAAGCAGCCTTCTGAGTGGGCGTGAAGGCTGCTGGTTGCATTCCGGGAGACACGCCTGATGGGGCTTGAGGACCCCGGGAGCCATTCTGCAGGAGGTCATGTCCTCGTGCCGGCCCCGCCACTCTTCCCGGCCTGGGCTTGGTTCTAGCCACGCCCCTAGCACCACCAGCCCGTGGTTCGGGTCACTGTACCTGGGTTACCACGCTAGGCCCGAAAAGGGCCACCTGTGGGGGGTCCAGCCTCTCCGAAGCAGTCTTCTGAGAGGGCGTGAAGGCTGCTGGTTGCATTCCGTGAGACAGGCTTGATTAGGCTTGAGGACCCCGGGAGCCATTCTGCCGGTGTTCACGTCCCTGCTCGCCGGCCCCGCCCATCTTCCCGGCCCGGGCTTGGGTCTAGCCACGCCCCTAGCGCCACTGGCTCGGGGGTCGGGTCGCTGTACCTGAGTTACCACGCTAGACCCGAAAAGGGCCACGCGTGGGGGGTCCAGCCTCCCCGAACCAGCCTCCTGAGTGGGCGTGAAGGCTGCTGGTTGCATTCCTGGAGACAGCTTGATCGGGCTTGAGGACCCTGGCAGCCATTCTGCCAGGGGTCACGTCCCTGCTTGCCGGCCCCGCCCCTCTTCCTGGCCTGTGCTTGGGTCTAGCCACGCCCCTAGCACCACTGGCCCGGGGATCGTGTCGCTGTACCTGGGTTACCACGCTAGGCCCGAAAAGGGCCACGTGTGCGGGGTCCAACCTCCCCGAAGCAGACTTCTGAGTGGGCGTGAACGCTGCTGGTTGCATTCCTGGAGACAGCTTGATCGGGCTTGAGGATCCTGGCAGCCATTCTGCTGGGGGTCACGTCCCTGCTCGCTGGCCCCGCCCCTCTTCCTGGCCTGGGCTTTGGTCTAGCAACGCCCCTAGCGCCACTGGGCCGGGAGTCGGGTCGCTGTACCTGGGTTACCACGCTAGGCCCGAAAAGGGCCATGTGTGGGGGGT
Source organism: Ochotona curzoniae (assembly GCF_017591425.1). Lineage (NCBI taxonomy): Eukaryota > Metazoa > Chordata > Mammalia > Lagomorpha > Ochotonidae > Ochotona > Ochotona curzoniae. The sequence goes on from NW_024466180.1 coordinate 71,792, forward strand.
CCAGCCTCCCCGAAGCAGCCTTCCTGAGTGGGCGTGAAGGCTGCTGGTTGCATTCTGGGAGACAGGCCTGATCGGGCTTGAGGACCCAGGCAGTCATTCTGCCGGGGGTCACGTCCCTGCGCTCCGGCCCCGCCCCTCTTTCCGGCCCGGGCTTAGGTCTAGCCACGCCCCTAGTGCCACCGGCCAGGGGTTTAGGTTGATGTACCACGGTTACCACGCTAGGCCCGAAAAGGGCAAAGCGTGGAGGGTCCAGCCTCCCGGAAGCAGCCTTCCGAGTTGGCGTGAAGACTGCTGGTTGCATTCCGGGAGACAGGCCTGATCAGGCTTGAGGACACCGGCAGCCATTCTGCCAGGGGTCACGTCCCTGCGCTCTGGCCCCGCCCCTCTTCCTTGCCTGGGCTTGGGTCTAGCCACGCCCCTAGCGCCACTGGCCCGGGGGTCAGGTTGCTGTACCTGGGTTAGCACGCTAGGCCCGAAAAGGGCCACGCATGGGGGTCCAGCCTACTGGAAGCAGCCTTACGAGTGGGCGTGAAGGCTGCTGGTTGCATTCCAGGAGACAGGCCTGATCGGGCTTGAGGACCCTGGCAGCCATTCTGCCAGGGGTCACGTCCCCGCTCGCCGGCCCCGCCCCTCTTCCTGGCCTGTGCTTGGGTCTAGCCACGCCCCTAGGTCCACCAGCCCGTGGTTCGGGTCGCTGTACCTGGGTTACCATGCTAGGCCTGAAAAGGGCCACGTGTGGGGGGTCCAGCCTCCCCGAAGCAGCCTTCCTGAGTGGGCGTGAAGGCTGCTGGTTGCATTCCTGGAGACAGGCCTGATCGGGATTGAGGATCCTGGCAGCCATTCTGGCGGGGGTTACGTCCTCACACGCCGGCCCTGCCCCTCTTCTTGGCCCGGGCTTGGGTCTATCCATGCCCCTAGCGCCACTGGCCCTGGTGTAGGTTTGCTGCACCTGGATTACCATGCTAGGCTGAAAAGGGCCACGTGTGTGGTTCCAGCCTCCCCGAAACAGCCTTCCTGAGTGGGCGTGAAGGCTGCTGGTTGCATTCTGGGAGACAGGCCTGATCGGGCTTGAGGACCCTGGCAGCCATTCTGCCGGGTGTCACGTCCCTGCGCGCCGGCCCCGCCCCACTTCCCGGCCCGGGATTGTGTCTAGCCACGCCCCTAGTGCCACTGGCCCGTGGGTTAGATTGCTGTACCAGGGTTACCACGCTAGGCCCGAAAAGGGCCAGGCGTGGAGGGTCCAGCCTCCCCGAAGCAGCCTTCTGAGTTGGCGTGAAGACTGCTGGTTGCATTCCGGGAGACAGGCCTGATCAGGCTTGAGGACCCCGGCAGCCATTCTGCCAGGGGTCACGTCCCTGCGCTCCGGCCCCGCCCCTCTTCCTGGCCTGGGCTTGAGTCTAGCCACGCCCCTAGCGCCACTGGGCCGGGAGTCGGGTCGCTGTACCTGGGTTACCACGCTAGGCCCGAAAAGGGCCACGTGTGCGGGGTCCAACCTCCCCGAAGCAGACTTCTGAGTGGGCGTGAACGCTGCTGGTTGCATTCCTGGAGACAGCTTGATCGGGCTTGAGGATCCTGGCAGCCATTCTGCCGGGGGTCACGTCCCTGCTCGCTGGCCCCGCCCCTCTTCCCGGCCTGGGCTTTGGTCTAGCCATGCCCCTAGTGCCACCAGCCTGGGGGACGGGTCGCTGTACCTGGGTTACCACGCTAGGCCCGAAAAGGGCCATGTGTGGGGGGTCCAGCCTCCCCGAAGCAGCCTCCTGAGTGGGCGTGAAGGCTGCTGGTTGCATTCCTGGAGACAGCTTGATCGGGCTTGAGGATCCTGGCAGCCATTCTGCCGGGCGTCAAGTCCCTGCGCGCCGGCCTCGCCCCTCATCCCGGCCTGGGCTTGTGTCTAGCCACGCCCCTAGTGCCACTGGCCCGGAGGTCGGGTCGCTGTACCTGGGTTACCACACTAGGCCCGAAAAGGGCCACGTGTGAGGGTTCCAGCCTCCCCGAAGCAGCCTTCCGAGTGGGCGTGAAGGCTGCTGGTTGCATTCTGGGAGACAGGCCTGATCGGGCTTGAGGACACTGGCAGCCATTCTGCCAGGGGTCACGTCCCTGCGCGCCGGCCCCGCCCCACTTCCCGGCCCGGGATTGTGTCTAGCCACGCCCTAGTGCCACTGGCCCGTGGGTTAGATTGCTGTACCAGGGTTACCACGCTAGGCCCGAAAAGGGCCAGGCGTGGAGGGTCCAGCCTCCCCGAAGCAGCCTTCTGAGTTGGCGTGAAGACTGCTGGTTGCATTCCGGGAGACAGGCCTGATCAGGCTTGAGGACCCCGGCAGCCATTCTGCCAGGGGTCACGTCCATGCGCTCCGGCCCCGCCCCTCTTCCTGGCCTGGGCTTGAGTCTAGCCACGCCCCTAGCACCACTGGCCCGGGGTTCGTTTCGCTGTACCTGGGTTACCACGCTAGGCCCGAAAAGGGCCACGTGTGCGGGGTCCTACCTCCCCGAAGCAGACTTCTGAGTGGGCGTGAAGGCTGCTGGTTGCATTCTTGGAGACAGCTTGATCGGGCTTGAGGATCCTGGCAGCCATTCTGCCGGGGGTCACGTCCCTGCTCGCTGGCCCCGCCCCTCTTCCCGGCCTGGGCTTTGGTCTAGCCACGCCCCTAGCACCACTGGCCCGGGGGTCGTGTCGCTGTACCTGGGTTACCACGCTAGGCCCGAAAAGGGCCATGTGTGGGGGGTCCAGCCTCCCCGAAGCAGCCTTCCTGAGTGGGCGTGAAGGCTGCTGGTTGCATTCCAGGAGACAGGCCTGATCGGGCTTGAGGACCCTGGCAGCCATTCTGCCAGGGGTCACGTCCCTGCTCGCCGGCCCCGCCCCTCTTCCTGGCCTGTGCTTGGGTCTAGCCACGCCCCTAGGTCCACCAGCCCGTGGTTCGGGTCGCTGTACCTGGGTTACCACGCTAGGCCTGAAAAGGGCCACGTGTGGGGGGTCCAGCCTCCCCGAAGCAGCCTTCCTGAGTGGGCGTGAAGGCTGCTGGTTGCATTCCTGGAGACAGGCCTGATAGGGATTGAGGATCCTGGCAGCCATTCTGCCAGGGGTCACGTCCCTGCGCTCCGGCCCTGCCCCTCTTCTTGACCCGGGCTTGGGTCTATCCATGCCCCTAGCGCCACTGGCCCTGGTGTAGGTTCACTGCACCTGGATTACCATGCTAGGCCGAAAAGGGCCACGTGTGGGGTTCCAGCCTCCCCGAAACAGCCTTCCTGAGTGGGCGTGAAGGCTGCTGGTTGCATTCTGGGAGACAGGCCTGATCGGGCTTGAGGACCCTGGCAGCCATTCTGGCGGGGGTTGCGTCCCCACGCGAGGGCCCCGCCCCTCTTCTTGGCCCGGGCTTGGGTCTAGCCACGTCCCTAGCGCCACTGGCCTGGGGGTCAGGTCGCTGTACCTGGGTTACCACGGCAGGTTGGAAAAGGGCCACGTATTGGTGGTCCAGTCTCCCCGAAGCAGCCTTCTGAGTGGGCGTGAAGGCTGCTGGTTGCATTCCGGGAGACACGCCTGATGGGGCTTGAGGACCCCGGGAGCCATTCTGCAGGAGGTCATGTCCTCGTGCCGGCCCCGCCACTCTTCCCGGCCTGGGCTTGGTTCTAGCCACGCCCCTAGCACCACCAGCCCGTGGTTCGGGTCACTGTTCCTGGGTTACCACGCTAGGCCCGAAAAGGGCCACGTGTGGAGGGTCCAGCCTCTCCGAAGCAGTCTTCTGAGAGGGCGTGAAGGCTGCTGGTTGCATTCCGTGAGACAGGCTTGATCAGGCTTGAGGACCCCGGGAGCCATTCTGCCGGTGTTCACGTCCCTGCTCGCCGGCCCCGCCCCTCTTCCCGGCCTGGGCTTGGTTCTAGCCACGCCACTAGCGCCACTGGCCCGGGGGTTCGGGTCGCTGTACCTGGGTTACCACGCTACGCCCGAAAAGGGCCATGTGTGTGGGGTCCAGCCTCCCCGAAACAGCGTTCTGAGTGGGCGTGAAGGCTGCTGGTTGCATTCTGGGAGACAGCATGATCGGGCTTGAGGACCCTTGCAGCCATTCTGCTGGGGGTTATGTCCCCACGCGCCGGCCCCGCCCCTCTTGTTTGCCCGGGCTTGGGTCTAGCCATGCCCCTAGCGCCACTGGCCCGGGGGTTGGGTCGCTGTACCTGGGTTACCACGCTAGGCCCGAAAAGGGCCATGTGTGGGGGGTTCCAGCCTCCCCGAAGCAGCCTTCCTGAGTGGGCGTGAAGGCTGCTGGTTGCATTCTGGGAGACAGGCCTGATCGGGCTTGAGGACCCTGGCAGCCATTCTGCCGGGGGTCACGTCCCTGCTGCCATCCCCGCCCCAATTCCCAGCCCGGGCTTGTGTCTAGCCACGCCCCTAGCGCCACTGGCCCGGGGGTCGGGTCACTGTACCAGGGTTACCACGCTAGGCTCGAAAAGGGCCATGTGTGGGGGGTCCAGCCTCCCCGAAACAGCCTTCCGTGTGGGCGTGAAGGCTGCTGGTTTCATTCTGGGAGACAGGCCTGATGGGGCTTGAGACCCCTGGCAGCCATTCTGCCGTGGGTCACGTCCCCGCTGGCTGGCCCCGCCACTCTTCCCGGCCCGGGCTTGGGTCTAGCCACGCCCCTAGCGCCACTGGCCCGGGGGTCGGGTCGCTGTACCTGGGTTACCACGCTAGGCCCGAAAAGGGCTATGCGTGGGGGGTCCAGCCTCCCCGAAGCAGCCTTCTGAGTGGGCGTGAACGCTTCTGGTTGCCTTCCGGGAGACAGGCTTGATGGGCTTGAGGACCCCGGCAACCATTCTGCCAGTGGTCATGTCCCTGCTCGCTGGCCCCGCCCCTCTTCCCGGCCTGGGCTTTGGTCTAGCCACGCCCCTAGCACCACTGGCCCGGGGATCGTGTTGCTGTACATGGGTTACCACGCTAGGCCCAAAAAGGGCCATGTGTGGGGGGTCCAGCCTCCCCGAAGCAGCCTTCCGAGTGGGCGTGAAGGCTGCTGCTTGCATTCCAGGAGACAGGCTTGATCGGGCTTCAGGACCCTGGCTGCCATTCTGCCGGGTGTCACGTCCCTGCACGCCGGCCCCGCCCATCTTCCCGGCCCGGGCTTGGGTCTAGCCACGCCCCTAGCGCCACTGCCCCGGGGGTCGGGTCGCTGTACCTGGGTTACCACGCTAGGCCCGAAAAGGGCTATGCGTGGGGGGTCCAGCCTCCCAGAAGCAGCCTTCTGAGTGGGCGTGAACGCTTCTGGTTGCCTTACGGGAGACAGGCTTGATGGGCTTGAGGACCCCGGCAACCATTCTGCCAGTGGTCATGTCCCTGCTCGCTGGCCCCGCCCCTCTTCCCGGCCTGGGCTTTGGTCTAGCCACGCCCCTAGTGCCACTGGCCCGTGGGTTAGATTGCTGTACCAGGGTTACCACGCTAGGCCCGAAAAGGGCCAGGCGTGGAGGGTCCAGCCTCCCCGAAGCAGCCTTCTGAGTTGGCGTGAAGACTGCTGGTTGCATTCCGGGAGACAGGCCTGATCAGGCTTGAGGACCCCGGCAGCCATTCTGCCAGGGGTCACGTCCCTGCGCTCCGGCCCCGCCCCTCTTCCTGGCCTGGGCTTGCGTCTAGCCACGCCCCTAGCGCCACTGGCCCGGGGGTCGGGTCGCTGTACCTGGGTTACCACGCTAGGCCCGAAAAGGGCCACGTGTGCGGGGTCCAACCTCCCCGAAGCAGACTTCTGAGTGGGCGTGAACGCTGCTGGTTGCATTCCTGGAGACAGCTTGATCGGGCTTGAGGATCCTGGCAGCCATTCTGCCGGGGGTCACGTCCCTGCTCGCTGGCCCCGCCCCTCTTCCCGGCCTGGGCTTTGGTCTAGCCACGCCCCTAGCACCACTGGCCCGGGGATCGTGTCGCTGTACCTGGGTTACCACGCTAGGCCAGAAAAGGGCCATGTGTGGGGGGTCCAGCCTCCCCGAAGCAGCCTTCCTGAGTGGGCGTGAAGGCTGCTGGTTGCATTCTGGGAGACAGGCCTGATCGGGCTTGAGGACCCCGGCAGCCATTCTGCCGGGGGTCACGTCCCTGCGCTCCGGCCCCGCCCCTCTTTCCGGCCCGGGCTTGGGTCTAGCCACGCCCCTAGTGCCAGCGGCCAGGGGTTTAGGTTGATGTACCACGGTTACCACGCTAGGCCCGAAAAGGGCAAAGCGTGGAAGGTCCAGCCTCCCCGAAGCAGCCTTCTGAGTGGGCGTGAAGACTGCTGGTTGCATTCCGGGAGACAGGCCTGATCAGGCTTGAGGACCCCGGCAGCCATTCTGCCAGGCGTCACGTCCCTGCGCTCCGGCCCCGCCCCTCTTCCCAGCCCGGGCTTGTGTCTAGCCACGCCCCTAGCGCCACTGGGCCGGGGGTCTGGTCACTGTACCTGGTTTACCACGCTAAGCCCGAAAAGGGCCATGTGTGTGGGGTCCAGCCTCCCCGAAACAGCCTTCTGAGTGGGCGTGAAGGCTGCTGGTTGCATTCCGGGAGACACGCCTGATGGGGCTTGAGGACCCTGGGAGCCATTCTGCAGGGGGTCATGTCCCCGCTGGCCGGCCCCGCCCCTCTTTCCGGCCCGGGCTTGGGTCTAGCCACGCCCCTAGCGCAACTGGCCCGGGGGTCGGGTCGCTGTACCTGGGTTACCACGGCAGGTTGGAAAAGGGCCACGTATTGATGGTCCAGCCTCCCCGAAGCAGCCTTCTGAGTGGGCGTGAAGGCTGCTGGTTGCATTCCGGGAGACACGCCTGATGGGGCTTGAGGACCCCGGGAGCCATTCTGCAGGGGGTCATGTCCTCGTGCCGGCCCCGCCCCTCTTCCCGGCCTGGGCTTGGTTCTAGCCACGCCCCTAGCGCCACTGGCCCGGGGGTTGGGTCACTGTACCTGGGTTACCACGCTAGGCCAGAAAAGGGCCACGTGTTGGGGGTCCAGCCTCTCCGAAGCAGCCTTCCGAGAGGGCGTGAAGGCTGCTGGTTGCATTCTGGGAGACAGCCTTGATGTGGCGTGAGGACCCCGGCAGCCATTCTGTCGGGAGTCACGTCTCCGCTCGCCGGCCCCGCTCCTCTCCCTGGCCCGGGCATGGGTCTAGCCATGCCCCTAGCTCCACAGGCCCGGAGGTCGGGTCGCTGTACCTGGGTTACCACGCAAGGCCCGAAAAGGGCCACGTGTGCGGGGTCTAACCTCCCCGAAGCAGCCTTCTGAGTGGGCGTGAACGCTGCTGGTTGCATTCCTGGAGACAGCTTGATCGGGCTTGAGGATCCTGGCAGCCATTCTGCCGGGGGTCACGTCCCTGCTGGCCGGCCCCGCCACTCTTCCCGGCCCGGGCTTGTGTCTAGCCACGCCCCTAGTGCCACTGGCCCGTGGGTTAGACTGCTGTACCAGGGTTACCACGCTAGGCCCGAAAAGGGCCAGGCGTGGAGGGTCCAGCCTCCCCGAAGCAGCCTTCTGAGTTGGCGTGAAGAATGCTGGTTGCATTCCAGGAGACAGGCCTGATCAGGCTTGAGGACACCTGCAGCCATTCTGCCAGGGGTCACGTCCCTGCGCTCCGGCCCTGCCCCTCTTCCTGGCCTTGGCTTGAGTCTAGCCATGCCCCTAGTGCCACTGACCCGGGGGTCGGGTCGCTGTACCTGGGTTACAATGCTAGGCCCGAAAAGGGTCATGCTTGGGGGGTCGAGCCTCTAAGAAGCAGTCTTCCGAGAGGGCGTGAAGGCTGCTGGTTGCATTCCGGGAGACAGGCCTGATGGGGCTTGAGGACCCTGGCAGCCATTCTGCCGGGGGTTAAGTCCCCGCGCCGGCCCCAGGCCTCTTCCCAGCCCGGGCTTGGGTCTAGCCACGCCCCTAGCGCCACTGGCCCGGGGGTCAGGTTACTGTACCTGGGTTACCACACTAGGCCCGAAAAGGGCCACGTGTGAGGGTTCCAGCCTCCCCGAATCAGCCTTCCTGAGTGTGCATGAAGGCTGCTGGTTGCATTCTGGGAGACAGGCCTGATGGGGCTTGAGGACCCTGGCAGCCATTCTGCCGGGGGTCACGTCCCTGCGCGCCGGCCCAACCCCTCTTCCCGGCCCGGGCTTGGGTCTAGCCACGCCCCTAGTGCCACTGGGTCGTGGGTTAGACTGCTGTACCAGGGTTACCACGCTAGGCCCGAAAAGGGCCACGTGTGGAGGGTCCAGCCTCCCCGAAGCAGCCTTCTGAGTTGGCGTGAAGAATGCTGGTTGCATTCCAGGAGACAGGCCTGATCAGGCTTGAGGACACCTGCAGCCATTCTGCCAGGGGTCACGTCCCTGCGCTCCGGCCCCGCCCCTCTTCCTGGCCTGGGCTTGAGTCTAGCCATGCCCCTAGTGCCACTGGCCCGGGGGTCGGGTCGCTGTACCTGGGTTACAATGCTAGGCCCGAAAAGGGTCATGCTTGGGGGGTCGAGCCTCTAAGAAGCAGTCTTCCGAGAGGGCGTGAAGGCTGCTGGTTGCATTCCGGGAGACAGGCCTGATGGGGCTTGAGGACCCTGGCAGCCATTCTGGCGGGGGTTAAGTCCCCGCGCACCGGCCCCAGGCCTCTTCCCAGCCCGGGCTTGGGTATAGCCACACCCCTAGCGTCACTGGCCCGGGGGTCAGGTCACTGTACCTGGGTTACCACGCTAGGCCCGAAAAGGGCCACGCGTGGGGTCCAGCCTCCCCAAAGCAGCCTTCCGAGTGGGCATGAAGGCTGCTGGTTGCATTCCGGGAGACAGGCCTGATCGGGCTTGAGGACCCTTGCAGCCATTCTGCTGGGGGTTACGTCCCCACGCGCCGGCCTCGCCCCTCTTCTTTGCATGGGCTTGGGTCTAGCCATGCCCCTAGCGCCACAGGCCCGGGGGTCGGGTCGCTGTACCTGGGTTACCACGCTAGGCCCGAAAAGGGCCACGTGTGGGGGGTCCAGCATCTCCGAAGCAGTCTTCCGAGAGGGCGTGAAGGCTGCTGGTTGCATTCCGGGAGACAGGCGTGATCGGGCTTGAGGACCCTGGCAGCCATTCTGCCAGTGGTCATGTTCCGTTCCGCGGGCCCCGCCCCTCTTCCCAGCCCGGTCTTGGGTTTAGCCATGCCCCTAGTGCCACTGGCCCGGGGGTCGGGTTGCAGTACCTGGGTTACACGGCAGGTTGGAAAAGGGCCACGTGTGGGTGGTCCAGCCTCCTCGAAGCAGCCTTCCGAGTGGGCGTGAACGCTGCTGGTTGCATTCCGTTAGACAGGCCTGATGGGGCCTGAGGACACCGGCAGCCATTCTGCCGTGGGTCACGTCCGTGTGCACCGGCCCCGACCCTCTTCCCGGCCTGGGCTTGGTTCTAGCCACGCCCCTAGCGCCACTGGCCCGGGTGTCGGGTCGCTGTACCTGGGTTACCACGCTAGGCCCGAAAAGGGCCATGTGTGGGGGGTCCAGCCTCCCCGAAACAGCCTTCTGAGTGGGCGTGAAGGCTGCTGGTTGCATTCCGGTAGACAGGCATGATCGGGCTTGAGGACCCCGGCAGCCATTCTGCCAGGGGTCACGTCCCTGCGCGCCGGCCCCGCCCCTCATCCCGGCCTGGGCTTGTGTCTAGCCACGCCCCTAGTGCCACTGGCCCGTGGGTTAGACTGCTGTACCAGGGTTACCACGCTAGGCCCGAAAAAGGCCAGGCGTGGAGGGTCCAGCCTCCCCGAAGCAGCCTTCTGAGTTGGCGTGAAGAATGCTGGTTGCATTCCGGGAGACAGGCCTGATCAGGCTTGAGGACCCCGGCAGCCATTCTGCCAGGGGTCACGTCCCTGCGCTCCGGTCCCGCCCCTCTTCCTGGCCTGGGCTTGAGTCTAGCCATGCCCCTAGTGCCACTGGCCCGGGGGTCGGGTCGCTGTACCTGGGTTACCATGCTAGGCCCGAAAAGGGCCATGCTAGGGGGGTCCAGCCTCCCCGAAGCAGTCTTCTGAGTGGGCGTGAAGGCTGCTGGTTGCATTCCGGGAGACAGGCCTGATGGGGCTTGAGGACCCTGGCAGCCATTCTGCCAGGGGTCACGTCCATGCGCGCCGGCCCCGCCCCTCTTCCTCGCCCGGGCTTGGGTCTAGCCTCACCCCTAGCGCCACTGGCCCTGGTGTCGGGTTGCTGCACCTGGATTACCACGCTAAGCCCGAAAAGGGCCACGCGTGGGGTTCCAGCCTCCCCGAAACAGCCTTCCTGAGTGGGCGTGAAGGCTGCTGGTTGCATTCCGTTAGACAGGCCTGATGGGGCTTGAGGACACCGGCAGCCATTCTGCCGGGGGTCACGTCCCAGGGCGCCGGCTCCCCCCTCTTCCCGGCCCGGGCTTGGGTCTAGCCACGCCCCTAGCGTCACTGGCCCAGGGGTCGAGTCACTGTACCTGGGTTACCACGCTAGGCCCGAAAAGGGCCACGTGTGGGGGGTCGAGCCTCTAAGAAGCAGTCTTCCGAGAGGGCGTGAACGCTGCTGGTTGCATTCCGGGAGACAGGCCTGATGGGGCTTAAGGACCCAGGCAGCCATTCTGGTGGGGGTTAAGTCCCCGCGCGACGGCCCCGGGCCTCTTCCCAGCTCGGGCTTGGGTATAGCCACACCCCTAGCGTCACTGGCCCGGCGGTCAGGTCACTGCTCCTGGGTTACCACGCTAGGCCAGAAAAGGGCTATGCGTGGGGGTTCCAGCCTCCCCAAAGCAGCCTTCTGAGTGGGCGTGAAGGCTGCTCTTTGCATTCCGGGAGACAGGCCTGATCGGGCTTGAGGACCCTTGCAGCCATTCTGCTGGGGGTTACGTCCCCACGCGCCGGCCTCGCCCCTCACTTTGCCCGGGCTTGGGTCTAGCCATGCCCCTAGCGCCACTGGGCCGGGGGTCGGGTCGCTGTACCTGGGTTACCACGCTAGGCTCGAAAAGGGCCACGTGTGGGGGGTCCAGCCTCGCCGAAGCAGTCTTCCGAGAGGGCGTGAAGGCTGCTGGTTGCATTCCGGGAGACAGGCCTGATGGGGCTTCAGGACCCCGGCAGCCATTCTGCCAGTGGTCATGTCCCCGCTGGCCGGCCCCGCCCCTCTTTTTGGCCCGGGCTTGGGTCTAGCCACGCCCCTAGCGCCACTGGGCCAGGGGTCGGGTCGCTGTACCTGGGTTACCACGGCAGGTTGGAAAAGGGCCACGTATTGGTGGTCCAGCCTCCCCGAAGCAGCCTTCTGAGTGGGCGTGAAGGCTGCTGGTTGCATTCCGGGAGACAGGCCTGATGGGGCTTGAGGACCCCGGGAGCCATTCTGCAGGGGGTCACGTCCCCGTGCCGGCCCCTCCCCTCTTCCCGGCCTGGGCTTGGTTCTAGCCACGCCCCTAGCGCCACCAGCCCGTGGTTCGGGTCACTGTACCTGGGTTACCACGCTAGGCCCGAAAAGGGCCACGTGTGGGGGGTCCAGCCTCTCCGAAGCAGCCTTCTGAGTTGGCGTGAAGAATGCTGGTTGCATTCCAGGAGACAGGCCTGATCAGTCTTGAGGACACCTGCAGCCATTCTGCCAGGGGTCACGTCCCTGCGCTCCGGCCCCGCCCCTCTTCCTGGCCTGGGCTTGAGTCTAGCCATGCCACTAGTGCCACTGGCCCGGGGTTGGGTCGCTGTACCTGGGTTACAATGCTAGGCCCGAAAAGGGCCACGTGTGGGGGGTCGAGCCTCTAAGAAGCAGTCTTCCGAGAGGGCGTGAAGGCTGCTGGTTGCATTCCGGGAGACAGGCCTGATGGGGCTTGAGGACCCTGGCAGCCATTCTGGCGGGGGTTAAGTCCCCGCACGCCGGCCCCAGGCCTCTTCCCAGCCCGGGCTTGGGTATAGCCACACCCCTAGCGTCACTGGCCCGGCGGTCCGGTCACTGTACCTGGGTTACCACGCTAGGCCCGAAAAGGGCCACATGTGAGGGTTCCAGCCTCCCCGAAGCAGCCTTCCGAGTGGGCGTGAAGGCTGCTGGTTGCATTCCGGGAGACAGCATGATCGGGCTTGAGGACCCTTGCAGCCATTCTGCTGGGGGTTACGTCCCCACACGCCGGCCTCGCCCCTCTTCTTTGCCCGGGCTTGGGTCTAGCCATGCCCCTAGCGCCACAGGCCCGGGGGTCGGGTCGCTGTACCTGGGTTACCACGCTAGGCCCGAAAAGGGCCATGTGTGGGGGGTCCAGCCTCCCCGAAGCAGCCTTCCTGAGTGGGCGTGAAGGCTGCTGGTTGCATTCCGGGAGACAGGCCTGATGGGGCTTGAGGACCCTGGCAGCCATTCTGGCGGGGGTTAAGTCCCCGCGCACCGGCCCCAGGCCTCTTCCCAGCCCGGGCTTGGGTATAGCCACACCCCTAGCGTCACTGGCCCGGGGGTCAGGTCACTGTACCTGGGTTACCACGCTAGGCCCGAAAAGGGCCACGCGTGGGGTCCAGCCTCCCCAAAGCAGCCTTCCGAGTGGGCATGAAGGCTGCTGGTTGCATTCCGGGAGACAGGCCTGATCGGGCTTGAGGACCCTTGCAGCCATTCTGCTGGGGGTTACGTCCCCACGCGCCGGCCTCGCCCCTCTTCTTTGCATGGGCTTGGGTCTAGCCATGCCCCTAGCGCCACAGGCCCGGGGGTCGGGTCGCTGTACCTGGGTTACCACGCTAGGCCCGAAAAGGGCCACGTGTGGGGGGTCCAGCCTCTCCGAAGCAGTCTTCCGAGAGGGCGTGAAGGCTGCTGGTTGCATTCCGGGAGACAGGCGTGATCGGGCTTGAGGACCCTGGCAGCCATTCTGCCAGTGGTCATGTTCCGTTCCGCGGGCCCCGCCCCTCTTCCCAGCCCGGTCTTGGGTTTAGCCATGCCCCTAGTGCCACTGGCCCGGGGGTCGGGTTGCAGTACCTGGGTTACACGGCAGGTTGGAAAAGGGCCACGTGTGGGTGGTCCAGCCTCCTCGAAGCAGCATTCCGAGTGGGCGTGAAGGCTGCTGGTTGCATTCCGTTAGACAGGCCTGATGGGGCTTGAGGACACCGGCAGCCATTCTGCCGTGGGTCACGTCCGTGTGCACCGGCCCCGACCCTCTTCCCGGCCTGGGCTTGGTTCTAGCCACGCCCCTAGCGCCACTGGCCCGGGTGTCGGGTCGCTGTACCTGGGTTACCACGCTAGGCCCGAAAAGGGCCATGTGTGGGGGGTCCAGCCTCCCCGAAACAGCCTTCTGAGTGGGCGTGAAGGCTGCTGGTTGCATTCCGGGAGACAGGCATGATCGGGCTTGAGGACCCCGGCAGCCATTCTGCCAGGGGTCACGTCCCTGCGCGCCGGCCCCGCCCCTCATCCCGGCCTGGGCTTGTGTCTAGCCACGCCCCTAGTGCCACTGGACCGTGGGTTAGACTGCTGTACCAGGGTTACCACGCTAGGCCCGAAAAAGGCCAGGCGTGGAGGGTCCAGCCTCCCCGAAGCAGCCTTCTGAGTTGGCGTGAAGAATGCTGGTTGCATTCTGGGAGACAGGCCTGATCAGGCTTGAGGACCCCGGCAGCCATTCTGCCAGGGGTCACGTCCCTGCGCTCCGGTCCCGCCCCTCTTCCTGGCCTGGGCTTGAGTCTAGCCATGCCCCTAGTGCCACTGGCCCGGGGGTCGGGTCGCTGTACCTGGGTTACCATGCTAGGCCCGAAAATGGCCATGCTAGGGGGGTCCAGCCTCCCCGAAGCAGTCTTCTGAGTGGGCGTGAAGGCTGCTGGTTGCATTCCGGGAGACAGGCCTGATGGGGCTTGAGGACCCTGGCAGCCATTCTGCCAGGGGTCACGTCCATGCGCGCCGGCCCCGCCCCTCTTCCTCGCCCGGGCTTGGGTCTAGCCTCACCCCTAGCGCCACTGGCCCTGGTGTCGGGTTGCTGCACCTGGATTACCACGCTAAGCCCGAAAAGGGCCACGCGTGGGGTTCCAGCCTCCCCGAAACAGCCTTCCTGAGTGGGCGTGAAGGCTGCTGGTTGCATTCCGTTAGACAGGCCTGATGGGGCTTGAGGACACCGGCAGCCATTCTGCCGGGGGTCACGTCCCTGCACGCTGGCTCCCCCCTCTTCCCGGCCCGGGCTTGGGTCTAGCCACGCCCCTAGCGTCACTGGCCCAGGGGTCGAGTCACTGTACCTGGGTTACCACGCTAGGCCCGAAAAGGGCCACGTGTGGGGGGTCGAGCCTCTAAGAAGCAGTCTTCCGAGAGGGCGTGAACGCTGCTGGTTGCATTCCGGGAGACAGGCCTGATGGGGCTTAAGGACCCAGGCAGCCATTCTGGTGGGGGTTAAGTCCCCGCGCGACGGCCCCGGGCCTCTTCCCAGCTCGGGCTTGGGTATAGCCACACCCCTAGCGTCACTGGCCCGGCGGTCAGGTCACTGCTCCTGGGTTACCACGCTAGGCCAGAAAAGGGCTATGCGTGGGGGTTCCAGCCTCCCCAAAGCAGCCTTCTGAGTGGGCGTGAAGGCTGCTCTTTGCATTCCGGGAGACAGGCCTGATCGGGCTTGAGGACCCTTGCAGCCATTCTGCTGGGGGTTACGTCCCCACGCGCCGGCCTCGCCCCTCACTTTGCCCGGGCTTGGGTCTAGCCATGCCCCTAGCGCCACTGGGCCGGGGGTCGGGTCGCTGTACCTGGGTTACCACGCTAGGCTCGAAAAGGGCCACGTGTGGGGGGTCCAGCCTCGCCGAAGCAGTCTTCCGAGAGGGCGTGAAGGCTGCTGGTTGCATTCCGGGAGACAGGCCTGATGGGGCTTCAGGACCCCGGCAGCCATTCTGCCAGTGGTCATGTCCCCGCTGGCCGGCCCCGCCCCTCTTTTTGGCCCGGGCTTGGGTCTAGCCACGCCCCTAGCGCCACTGGGCCAGGGGTCGGGTCGCTGTACCTGGGTTACCACGGCAGGTTGGAAAAGGGCCACGTATTGGTGGTCCAGCCTCCCCGAAGCAGCCTTCTGAGTGGGCGTGAAGGCTGCTGGTTGCATTCCGGGAGACAGGCCTGATGGGGCTTGAGGACCCCGGGAGCCATTCTGCAGGGGGTCACGTCCCCGTGCCGGCCCCTCCCCTCTTCCCGGCCTGGGCTTGGTTCTAGCCACGCCCCTAGCGCCACCAGCCCGTGGTTCGGGTCACTGTACCTGGGTTACCACGCTAGGCCCGAAAAGGGCCACGTGTGGGGGGTCCAGCCTCTCCGAAGCAGCCTTCTGAGTTGGCGTGAAGAATGCTGGTTGCATTCCAGGAGACAGGCCTGATCAGTCTTGAGGACACCTGCAGCCATTCTGCCAGGGGTCACGTCCCTGCGCTCCGGCCCCGCCCCTCTTCCTGGCCTGGGCTTGAGTCTAGCCATGCCACTAGTGCCACTGGCCCGGGGTTGGGTCGCTGTACCTGGGTTACAATGCTAGGCCCGAAAAGGGCCACGTGTGGGGGGTCGAGCCTCTAAGAAGCAGTCTTCCGAGAGGGCGTGAAGGCTGCTGGTTGCATTCCGGGAGACAGGCCTGATGGGGCTTGAGGACCCTGGCAGCCATTCTGGCGGGGGTTAAGTCCCCGCACGCCGGCCCCAGGCCTCTTCCCAGCCCGGGCTTGGGTATAGCCACACCCCTAGCGTCACTGGCCCGGCGGTCCGGTCACTGTACCTGGGTTACCACGCTAGGCCCGAAAAGGGCCACATGTGAGGGTTCCAGCCTCCCCGAAGCAGCCTTCCGAGTGGGCGTGAAGGCTGCTGGTTGCATTCCGGGAGACAGCATGATCGGGCTTGAGGACCCTTGCAGCCATTCTGCTGGGGGTTACGTCCCCACACGCCGGCCTCGCCCCTCTTCTTTGCCCGGGCTTGGGTCTAGCCATGCCCCTAGCGCCACAGGCCCGGGGGTCGGGTCGCTGTACCTGGGTTACCACGCTAGGCCCGAAAAGGGCCATGTGTGGGGGGTCCAGCCTCCCCGAAGCAGCCTTCCTGAGTGGGCGTGAAGGCTGCTGGTTGCATTCTGGGAGACAGGCCTGATCGGGCTTGAGGACCCCGGCAGCCATTCTGCCAGGGGTCACGTCACTGCACGCCGGCCCCGCCCAACTTCCCGGCCCGGGGTTGGGTCTAGCCACGCCCCTAGCGCCACTGGCCCGGGGGTCGGGTCACTGTACCAGGGTTACCACGCTAGGCCCGAAAAGGGCTATGCGTGGGGGGTCCAGCCTCCCCGAAGCAGCCTTCTGAGTGGGCGTGAACGCTTCTGGTTGCCTTCCGGGAGACAGGATTGATGGGCTTGAGGACCCCGGCAACCATTCTGCCGGGGAGTCACGTCCCTGCTCGCTGGCCCCACCCCTCTTCCCGGCCTGGGCTTTGGTCTAGCCACGCCCCTAGCACCACTGGCCCGGGGGTCGGGTCGCTGTACCTGGGTTACCACGCTAGGCCCGAAAAGGGCCACGTGTGCGGGGTCCAACCTACCCGAAGCAGCCTTCTGAGTGGGCGTGAACGCTGCTGGTTGCATTCCTGGAGACAGCTTGATCGGGCTTGAGGATCCTGGCAGCCATTCTGCCGGGGGTCACGTCCATGCGCTCCGGCCCCGCCCCTCTTCCTGGCCTGTGCTTGGGTCTAGCCACGCCCCTAGGGCCACCAGCCCGGGGGTCGGGTCGCTGTACATGGGTTACCACGCTAGGCCCGAAAAGGGCCATGTGTGGGGGGTCCAGCCTCCCCGAAGCAGCCTTCCTGAGTGGGCGTGAAGGCTGCTGGTTGCATTCCAGGAGTCAGGCTTGATCGGGCTTCAGGACCCTGGCTGCCATTCTGCCGGGGGTCACGTCCCTGCACGCCGGCCCCGCCCATCTTCCCGGCCCGGGCTTGGGTCTAGCCACGCCCCTAGCGCCACTGGCTCGGGGGTCGGGTCGCTGTACCTGGGTTACCACGCTAGGCCCGAAAAGGGCCACGCGTGTTGGGTCCAGCCTCCCCGAACCAGCCTCCTGAGTGGGCGTGAAGGCTGCTGGTTGCATTCCTGGAGACAGCTTGATCGAGCTTGAGGATACTGGCAGCCATTCTGCTGGGGGTCACGTCCCTGCGCGCCGGCCTCGCCCCTCATCCCGGCCTGGGCTTGTGTCTAGCCACGCCCCTAGTGCCACTGGCCCGGAGGTGGGGTCGCTGTACCTGGGTTACCACACTAGGCCCGAAAAGGGCCACGTGTGAGGGTTCCAGCCTCCCCGAAGCAGCCTTCCGAGTGGGCGTGAAGGCTGCTGGTTGCATTCCGGGAGAGAGGCCTGATCAGGCTTGAGGACCCCGGCAGCCATTCTGCCAGGGGTCACGTCCATGCGCTCCGGCACCGCCCCTCTTCCTGGCCTGGGCTTGAGTCTAGCCACGCCCCTAGCGCCACTGGCCCGGGGGTCGGGTCGCTGTACCTGGGTTACCACGCTAGGCCCGAAAAGGGCCACGTGTGCGGGGTCCAACCTACCCGAAGCAGCCTTCTGAGTGGGCGTGAACGCTGCTGGTTGCATTCCTGGAGACAGCTTGATCGGGCTTGAGGATCCTGGCAGCCATTCTGCCGGGGGTCACGTCCATGCGCTCCGGCCCCGCCCCTCTTCCTGGCCTGTGCTTGGGTCTAGCCACGCCCCTAGGGCCACCAGCCCGGGGGTCGGGTCGCTGTACCTGGGTTACCACGCTAGGCCTGAAAAGGGCCACGTGTGGGGGGTCCAGCCTCCCCGAAGCAGCCTTCCTGAGTGGGCGTGAAGGCTGCTGGTTGCATTCCTGGAGACAGGCCTGATCGGGATTGAAGATCCTGGCAGCCATTCTAGCGGGGGTTACGTCCTCACACGCCGGCCCTGCCCCTCTTCTTGGAACCGGCTTGGGTCTAGCCATGCCCCTAGCACCACTGGCCCTGGTGTAGGTTCGCTGCACCTGTATTACCATGGTAGGCCGAAAAGGGCCACGTGTGGGGTTCCAGCCTCCCCGAAGTAGCCTTCCTGAGTGCGCGTGAAGGCTGCTGGTTGCATTCTGGGAGACAGGCCTGATCGGGCTTGAGGACCCTGGCAGCCATTCTGGCGGGGGTTGCGTCCCCACCCGCCGGCCTCGCCCCTCTTCTTGGCCCGGGCTTGGGTCTAGCCACGCCCCTAGCGCCACTGGGCCGGGGGTCGGGTCGCTGTACTAGGGTTACCACGCTAGGCCCGAAAAGGGCCACGTGTGAGGGTTCCAGCCTCCCCGAAGCAGCCTTCCGAGTGGGCGTGAAGGCTGCTGGTTGCATTCTGGGAGACAGGCCTGATCGGGCTTGAGGACCCTGGCATCCATTCTGCCGGGGGTCACGTCCCTGCGCGCCGGCCCCGCCCCACTTCCTGGCCCGGGATTGTGTCTAGCCACGCCCCTAGTGCCACTGGCCCGTGGGTTAGATTGCTGTACCAGGGTTACCACGCTAGTCCCGAAAAGGGCCATGTGTGGGGGGTCCAGCCTCCCCGAAGCAGCCTTCTGAGTTGGCGTGAAGACTGCTGGTTGCATTCCGGGAGACAGGCCTGATCAGGCTTGAGGACCCCGGCAGCCATTCTGCCAGGGGTCACGTCCCTGCGCTCCGGCCCCGCCCCTCTTCCTGGCCTGGGCTTGAGTCTAGCCACGCCCCTAGCGCCACTGGCCTGGGGGTCAGGTCGCTGTACCTGGGTTACCACGCTAGGCCCGAAAAGGGCCAGGCGTGGAGGGTCCAGCCTCCCCGAAGCAGCCTTCTGAGTGGGCGTGAACGCTGCTGTTTGCATTCTGGGAGACAGGCCTGATGGGGCTTGAGACACCGGGAGCCATTCTGCCGGGGGTCACGTCCCTGCGTGCCGGCCCCGCCACTCTTCCTGGCCTGGGCTTGGGTCTAGCCACGCCCCTAGCGCCACTGACCTGGGGGTCGGGTCGCTGTACCTGGGTTACCACACTAGGCCCGAAAAGGGTTATGCGTGGGGGTCCAGCCTCCCCGAAGCAGATTTCTGAGTGGGCGTGAAGGCTGCTGGAGACAGGCTTGATGTGCTTGAGGACCCCGGCAACCATTCTGCCTGGGAGTCACGTCCCCGCTTGCCGTCCCCGCCCCTCTTCCCAGCCTGGGCTTGGGTCTAGCCACGCCCCTAGCGACACTGCCCGGGGGTCGTGTCGCTGTACCTGGGTTACCACGCTAGGCCCGAAAAGGGCCACAAGTGGGGGGTCCAGCCTCCCCGAAGCAGCCTTCTGAGTGGGCGTGAAGGCTGCTGGTTGCATTCCGGGAGACACGCCTGATGGGGCTTGAGGACCCCGGGAGCCATTCTGCAGGAGGTCATGTCCTCGTGCCGGCCCCGCCCCTCTTCCCGGCCTGGGCTTGGTTCTAGCCACGCCCCTAGCACCACCAACCCGTGGTTCGGGTCACTGTACCTGGGTTACCACGCTAGGCCCGAAAAGGGCCACGTGTGGGGGGTCCAGCCTCTCCGAAGCAGTCTTCTGAGAGGGCGTGAAGGCTGCTGGTTGCATTCCGTGAGACAGGCTTGATCAGGCTTGAGGACCCCGGGAGCCATTCTGCCGGGGGTCACGTCCCTACACGCCGGCCCCGCCCCTCTTCCCGGCCTGGGCTTGGTTCTAGCCACGCCCCTAGCGCCACTGGCCCGGGGGTCGGGTCGCTGTACCTGGGTTACCACGCTAGGCCCGAAAAGGGCCATGTGTGTGGGGTCCAGCCTCCCCGAAACAGCCTTCTGAGTGGGCGTGAAGGCTGCTGGTTGCATTCCGGGAGACAGCATGATCGGGCTTGAGGACCCTTGCAGCCATTCTGCTGGGGGTTACGTCCCCACGCGCCGGCCCCGCCCTCTTTTTTGCCCGGGCTTGGGTCTAGCCATGCCCCTAGCGCCACTGGCCCGGGGGTTGGGTCGCTGTACATGTGTTACCACACTAGGCCCGGAAAGGGCCACATGTGGGGGGTCCAGCCTCCCCGAACCAGCCTTTGAGTGGGCATGAAGGCTGCTGGTTGCATTCTGGGAGACAGGCCTGATGGGGCTTGAGGACCCCGGCAGTCATTCTGCCTGGGTTCAGGTCCCCGCTGGCCGGCCCCGCCCCTCTTCCCGGCCCGGGCTTGGGTCTAGCCACGCCCCTAGCGCCACTGGCTCAGGGGTCGGGTCGCTGTACCTGGGTTACCACGCTAGGCCCGAAAAGGGCCACGCGTGTTGGGTCCAGCCTCCCCGAAGCAGCCTTCCGAGTGGGCGTGAAGGCTGCTGGTTGCATTCCGGGAGACAGCATGATCGGGCTTGAGGACCCTTGCAGCCATTCTGCTGGGGGTTACGTCCCCACACGCCGGCCTCGCCCCTCTTCTTTGCCCGGGCTTGGGTCTAGCCATGCCCCTAGCGCCACCAACCCGGGGGTCGTGTCGCTGTACCTGGGTTACCACGCTAGGCCCGAAAAGGGCCATGTGTGGGGGGTCCAGCCTCCCCGAAGCAGCCTTCCTGAGTGGGCATGAAGGCTGCTGGTTGCATTCTGGGAGACAGGCCTGATCGGGCTTGAGGACCCCGGCAGCCATTCTGCCGGGGGTCACGTCCCTGCACGCCGGCCTCGCCCAACTTCCCGGCCCGGGGTTGGGTCTAGCCACGCCCCTAGCGCCACTGGCCCGGGGGTCGGGTCACTGTACCAGGGTTACCACGCTAGGCCCGAAAAGGGCTATGCGTGGGGGGTCCAGCCTCCCCGAAGCAGCCTTCTGAGTGGGCGTGAACGCTTCTGGTTGCCTTCCGGGAGACAGGATTGATGGGCTTGAGGACCCCGGCAACCATTCTGCCGGGGAGTCACGTCCCTGCTCGCTGGCCCCACCCCTCTTCCCGGCCTGGGCTTTGGTCTAGCCACGCCCCTAGCACCACTGGCCCGGGGATCGTGTCGCTGTACATGGGTTACCATGCTAGGCCTGAAAAGGGCCATGTGTGGGGGGTCCAGCCTCCCCGAAGCAGCCTTCCTGAGTGGGCGTGAAGGCTGCTGGTTGCATTCCAGGAGTCAGGCTTGATCGGGCTTCAGGACCCTGGCTGCCATTCTGCCGGGGGTCACGTCCCTGCACGCCGGCCCCGCCCATCTTCCCGGCCCGGGCTTGTGTCTAGCCACGCCCCTAGTGCCACTGGCCCGGAGGTGGGGTCGCTGTACCTGGGTTACCACACTAGGCCCGAAAAGGGCCACGTGTGAGGGTTCCAGCCTCCCCGAAGCAGCCTTCCGAGTGGGCGTGAAGGCTGCTGGTTGCATTCCGGGAGAGAGGCCTGATCAGGCTTGAGGACCCCGGCAGCCATTCTGCCAGGGGTCACGTCCATGCGCTCCGGCCCCGCCCCTCTTCCTGGCCTGGGCTTGAGTCTAGCCACGCCCCTAGCGCCACTGGCCCGGGGGTCGGGTCGCTGTACCTGGGTTACCACGCTAGGCCCGAAAAGGGCCACGTGTGCGGGGTCCAACCTACCCGAAGCAGCCTTCTGAGTGGGCGTGAACGCTGCTGGTTGCATTCCTGGAGACAGCTTGATCGGGCTTGAGGATCCTGGCAGCCATTCTGCCGGGGGTCACGTCCATGCGCTCCGGCCCCGCCCCTCTTCCTGGCCTGTGCTTGGGTCTAGCCACGCCCCTAGGGCCACCAGCCCGGGGGTCGGGTCGCTGTACCTGGGTTACCACGCTAGGCCTGAAAAGGGCCACGTGTGGGGGGTCCAGCCTCCCGAAGCAGCCTTCCTGAGTGGGCGTGAAGGCTGCTGGTTGCATTCCTGGAGACAGGCCTGATCGGGATTGAGGATCCTGGCAGCCATTCTAGCGGGGGTTACGTCCTCACACGCCGGCCCTGCCCCTCTTCTTGGCCCCGGCTTGGGTCTAGCCATGCCCCTAGCACCACTGGCCCTGGTGTAGGTTCGCTGCACCTGTATTACCATGGTAGGCCGAAAAGGGCCACGTGTGGGGTTCCAGCCTCCCCGAAGTAGCCTTCCTGAGTGCGCGTGAAGGCTGCTGGTTGCATTCTGGGAGACAGGCCTGATCGGGCTTGAGGACCCTGGCAGCCATTCTGGCGGGGGTTGCGTCCCCACCCACCGGCCCCGCCCCTCTTCTTGGCCCGGGCTTGGGTCTAGCCACGCCCCTAGCGCCACTGGGCCGGGGGTCGGGTCGCTGTACTAGGGTTACCACGCTAGGCCCGAAAAGGGCCACGTGTGAGGGTTCCAGCCTCCCCGAAGCAGCCTTCCTGAGTGGGCGTGAAGGCTGCTGGTTGCATTCTGGGAGACAGGCCTGATCGGGCTTGAGGACCCTGGCAGCCATTCTGCCGGGGGTCACGTCCCTGCGCGCCGGCCCCGCCCCACTTCCTGGCCCGGGATTGTGTCTAGCCACGCCCCTAGTGCCACTGGCCCGTGGGTTAGATTGCTGTACCAGGGTTACCACGCTAGTCCCGAAAAGGGCCATGTGTGGGGGGTCCAGCCTCCCCGAAGCAGCCTTCTGAGTTGGCGTGAAGACTGCTGGTTGCATTCCGGGAGACAGGCCTGATCAGGCTTGAGGACCCCGGCAGCCATTCTGCCAGGGGTCACGTCCCTGCGCTCCGGCCCCGCCCCTCTTCCTGGCCTGGGCTTGAGTCTAGCCACGCCCCTAGCGCCACTGGCCCGGGGGTCGGGTCGCTGTACCTGGGTTACCACGCTAGGCCCGAAAAGGGCCAGGCGTGGAGGGTCCAGCCTCCCCGAAGCAGCCTTCTGAGTGGGCGTGAACGCTGCTGTTTGCATTCTGGGAGACAGGCCTGATGGGGCTTGAGACACCGGGAGCCATTCTGCCGGGGGTCACGTCCCTGCGTGCCGGCCCCGCCACTCTTCCTGGCCTGGGCTTGGGTCTAGCCACGCCCCTAGCGCCACTGACCTGGGGGTCGGGTCGCTGTACCTGGGTTACCACACTAGGCCCGAAAAGGGTTATGCGTGGGGGTCCAGCCTCCCCGAAGCAGATTTCTGAGTGGGCGTGAAGGCTGCTGGAGACAGGCTTGATGTGCTTGAGGACCCCGGCAACCATTCTGCCTGGGAGTCACGTCCCCGCTTGCCGTCCCCGCCCCTCTTCCCAGCCTGGGCTTGGGTCTAGCCACGCCCCTAGCGACACTGCCCGGGGGTCGTGTCGCTGTACCTGGGTTACCACGCTAGGCCCGAAAAGGGCCACAAGTGGGGGGTCCAGCCTCCCCGAAGCAGCCTTCTGAGTGGGCGTGAAGGCTGCTGGTTGCATTCCGGGAGACACGCCTGATGGGGCTTGAGGACCCCGGGAGCCATTCTGCAGGAGGTCATGTCCTCGTGCCGGCCCCGCCCCTCTTCCCGGCCTGGGCTTGGTTCTAGCCACGCCCCTAGCACCACCAACCCGTGGTTCGGGTCACTGTACCTGGGTTACCACGCTAGGCCCGAAAAGGGCCACGTGTGGGGGGTCCAGCCTCTCCGAAGCAGTCTTCTGAGAGGGCGTGAAGGCTGCTGGTTGCATTCCGTGAGACAGGCTTGATCAGGCTTGAGGACCCCGGGAGCCATTCTGCCGGGGGTCACGTCCCTACGCGCCGGCCCCGCCCCTCTTCCCGGCCTGGGCTTGGTTCTAGCCACGCCCCTATTGCCACTGGCCCGGGGGTCGGGTCGCTGTACCTGGGTTACCACGCTAGGCCCGAAAAGGGCCATGTGTGTGGGGTCCAGCCTCCCCGAAACAGCCTTCTGAGTGGGCGTGAAGGCTGCTGGTTGCATTCCGGGAGACAGCATGATCGGGCTTGAGGACCCTTGCAGCCATTCTGCTGGGGGTTACGTCCCCACGCGCCGGCCCCGCCCCTCTTGTTTGCCCGGGCTTGGGTCTAGCCATGCCCCTAGCGCCACTGGCCCGGGGATCGTGTCGCTGTACATGTGTTACCACACTAGGCCCGAAAAGGGCCACATGTGGGGGGTCCAGCCTCCCCGAACCAGCCTTTGAGTGGGCATGAAGGCTGCTGGTTGCATTCTGGGAGACAGGCCTGATGGGGCTTGAGGACCCCGGCAGTCATTCTGCCTGGGTTCAGGTCCCCGCTGGCCGGCCCCGCCCCTCTTCCCGGCCCGGGCTTGGGTCTAGCCACGCCCCTAGCGCCACTGGCTCAGGGGTCGGGTCGCTGTACCTGGGTTACCACGCTAGGCCCGAAAAGGGCCACGCGTGTTGGGTCCAGCCTCCCCGAACCAGCCTCCTGAGTGGGCGTGAAGGCTGCTGGTTGCATTCCTAGAGACAGCTTGATCGGGCTTGAGGATCCTGGCAGCCATTCTGCCGGGGGTCACGTCCCTGCGCGCCGGCCTCGCCCCTCATCCCGGCCTGGGCTTGTGTCTAGCCACGCCCCTAGTGCCACTGGCCCGGAGGTCGGGTCGCTGTACCTGGGTTACCACACTAGGCCCGAAAAGGGCCACGTGTGAGGGTTCCAGCCTCCCCGAAGCAGCCTCCTGAGTGGGCGTGAAGGCTGCTGGTTGCATTCTGGGAGACAGGCCTGATCGGGCTTGAGGACCCTGGCAGCCATTCTGCCGGGGGTCACGTCCCTGCGCGCCGGCCCCGCCCCACTTCCCGGCCCGGGATTTTGTCTAGCCACGCCCCTAGTGCCACTGGCCCGTGGGTTAGATTGCTGTACCAGGGTTACCACGCTAGGCCCGAAAAGGGCCAGGCGTGGAGGGTCCAGCCTCCCCGAAGCAGCCTTCTGAGTTGGCGTGAAGACTGCTGGTTGCATTCCGGGAGACAGGCCTGATCAGGCTTGAGGACCCCGGCAGCCATTCTGCCAGGGGTCACGTCCATGCGCTCCGGCCCCGCCCCTCTTCCTGGCCTGGGCTTGAGTCTAGCCACGCCCCTAGCGCCACTGGCCCGGGGGTCGTGTCGCTGTACCTGGGTTACCACGCTTTGCCCGAAAAGGGCCAGGCGTGGAGGGTCCAGCCTCCCCGAAGCAGCCTTCTGAGTGGGCGTGAACGCTGCTGTTTGCATTCTGGGAGACAGGCCTGATGGGGCTTGAGACACCGGGAGCCATTCTGCCGGGGGTCACGTCCCTGCGTGCCGGCCCCGCCCCTCTTCCCGGCCTGGGCTTGGTTCTAGCCACGCCCCTAGCGCCACTGGCCCGGGGGTCGGGTCGCTGTACCTGGGTTACCACGCTAGGCCCGAAAAGGGCCAGGCGTGGAGGGTCCAGCCTCCCGGAAGCAGCCTTCTGAGTGGGCGTGAACGCTGCTGTTTGCATTCTGGGAGACAGGCCTGATGGGGCTTGAGACACCGGGAGCCATTCTGCCGGGGGTCACGTCCCTGCGTGCCGGCCCCGCCACTCTTCCTGGCCTGGGCTTGGGTCTAGCCACGCCCCTAGCGCCACTGACCTGGGGGTCGGGTCGCTGTACCTGGGTTACCACACTAGGCCCGAAAAGGGTTATGCGTGGGGGTCCAGCCTCCCCGAAGCAGATTTCTGAGTGGGCGTGAAGGCTGCTGGAGACAGGCTTGATGTGCTTGAGGACCCCGGCAACCATTCTGCCTGGGAGTCACGTCCCCGCTTGCCGTCCCCGCCCCTCTTCCCAGCCTGGGCTTGGGTCTAGCCACGCCCCTAGCGACACTGCCCGGGGGTCGTGTCGCTGTACCTGGGTTACCACGCTAGGCCCGAAAAGGGCCACAAGTGGGGGGTCCAGCCTCCCCGAAGCAGCCTTCTGAGTGGGCGTGAAGGCTGCTGGTTGCATTCCGGGAGACACGCCTGATGGGGCTTGAGGACCCCGGGAGCCATTCTGCAGGAGGTCATGTCCTCGTGCCGGCCCCGCCCCTCTTCCCGGCCTGGGCTTGGTTCTAGCCACGCCCCTAGCACCACCAACCCGTGGTTCGGGTCACTGTACCTGGGTTACCACGCTAGGCCCGAAAAGGGCCACGTGTGGGGGGTCCAGCCTCTCCGAAGCAGTCTTCTGAGAGGGCGTGAAGGCTGCTGGTTGCATTCCGTGAGACAGGCTTGATCAGGCTTGAGGACCCCGGGAGCCATTCTGCCGGGGGTCACGTCCCTGCACGCCGGCCCCGCCCCTCTTCCCGGCCTGGGCTTGGTTCTAGCCACGTCCCTAGTGCCACTGGCCCGGGGGTCGGGTCGCTGTACCTGGGTTACCACGCTAGGCCCGAAAAGGGCCATGTGTGTGGGGTCCAGCCTCCCCGAAACAGCCTTCTGAGTGGGCGTGAAGGCTGCTGGTTGCATTCCGGGAGACAGCATGATCGGGCTTGAGGACCCTTGCAGCCATTCTGCTGGGGGTTACGTCCCCACGCGCCAGCCCCGCCCCTCTTGTTTGCCCGGGCTTGGGTCTAGCCATGCCCCTAGCGCCACTGGCCTGGGGGTCGGGTCGCTGTACATGTGTTACCACACTAGGCCCGAAAAGGGCCACATGTGGGGGGTCCAGCCTCCCCGAACCAGCCTTTGAGTGGGCATGAAGGCTGCTGGTTGCATTCTGGGAGACAGGCCTGATGGGGCTTGAGGACCCCGGCAGTCATTCTGCCTGGGTTCAGGTCCCCGCTGGCCGGCCCCGCCCCTCTTCCCGGCCCGGGCTTGGGTCTAGCCACGCCCCTAGCGCCACTGGCTCAGGGGTCGGGTCGCTGTACCTGGGTTACCACGCTAGGCCCGAAAAGGGCCACGCGTGTTGGGTCCAGCCTCCCCGAACCAGCCTCCTGAGTGGGCGTGAAGGCTGCTGGTTGCATTCCTAGAGACAGCTTGATCGGGCTTGAGGATCCTGGCAGCCATTCTGCCGGGGGTCACGTCCCTGCGCGCCGGCCTCGCCCCTCATCCCGGCCTGGGCTTGTGTCTAGCCACGCCCCTAGTGCCACTGGCCCGGAGGTCGGGTCGCTGTACCTGGGTTACCACACTAGGCCCGAAAAGGGCCACGTGTGAGGGTTCCAGCCTCCCCGAAGCAGCCTCCTGAGTGGGCGTGAAGGCTGCTGGTTGCATTCTGGGAGACAGGCCTGATCGGGCTTGAGGACCCTGGCAGCCATTCTGCCGGGGGTCACGTCCCTGCGCGCCGGCCCCGCCCCACTTCCCGGCCCGGGATTGTGTCTAGCCACGCCCCTAGTGCCACTGGCCCGTGGGTTAGATTGCTGTACCAGGGTTACCACGCTAGGCCCGAAAAGGGCCAGGCGTGGAGGGTCCAGCCTCCCCGAAGCAGCCTTCTGAGTTGGCGTGAAGACTGCTGGTTGCATTCCGGGAGACAGGCCTGATCAGGCTTGAGGACCCCGGCAGCCATTCTGCCAGGGGTCACGTCCATGCGCTCCGGCCCCGCCCCTCTTCCTGGCCTGGGCTTGAGTCTAGCCACGCCCCTAGCGCCACTGGCCCGGGGGTCGTGTCGCTGTACCTGGGTTACCACGCTAGGCCCGAAAAGGGCCAGGCGTGGAGGGTCCAGCCTCCCCGAAGCAGCCTTCTGAGTGGGCGTGAACGCTGCTGTTTGCATTCTGGGAGACAGGCCTGATGGGGCTTGAGACACCGGGAGCCATTCTGCCGGGGGTCACGTCCCTGCGTGCCGGCCCCGCCACTCTTCCTGGCCTGGGCTTGAGTCTAGCCACGCCCCTAGCGCCACTGACCTGGGGGTCGGGTCGCTGTACCTGGGTTACCACACTAGGCCCGAAAAGGGTTATGCGTGGGGGTCCAGCCTCCCCGAAGCAGATTTCTGAGTGGGCGTGAAGGCTGCTGGAGACAGGCTTGATGTGCTTGAGGACCCCGGCAACCATTCTGCCTGGGAGTCACGTCCCCGCTTGCCGTCCCCGCCCCTCTTCCCAGCCTGGGCTTGGGTCTAGCCACGCCCCTAGCGACACTGCCCGGGGGTCGTGTCGCTGTACCTGGGTTACCACGCTAGGCCCGAAAAGGGCCACAAGTGGGGGGTCCAGCCTCCCCGAAGCAGCCTTCTGAGTGGGCGTGAAGGCTGCTGGTTGCATTCCGGGAGACACGCCTGATGGGGCTTGAGGACCCCGGGAGCCATTCTGCAGGAGGTCATGTCCTCGTGCCGGCCCCGCCCCTCTTCCCGGCCTGGGCTTGGTTCTAGCCACGCCCCTAGCACCACCAACCCGTGGTTCGGGTCACTGTACCTGGGTTACCACGCTAGGCCCGAAAAGGGCCACGTGTGGGGGGTCCAGCCTCTCCGAAGCAGCCTCCTGAGAGGGCGTGAAGGCTGCTGGTTGCATTCCGTGAGACAGGCTTGATCAGGCTTGAGGACCCCGGGAGCCATTCTGCCGGGGGTCACGTCCCTACGCGCCGGCCCCGCCCCTCTTCCCGGCCTGGGCTTGGTTCTAGCCACGCCCCTAGTGCCACTGGCCCGGGGGTCGGGTCGCTGTACCTGGGTTACCACGCTAGGCCCGAAAAGGGCCATGTGTGTGGGGTCCAGCCTCCCCGAAACAGCCTTCTGAGTGGGCGTGAAGGCTGCTGGTTGCATTCCGGGAGACAGCATGATCGGGCTTGAGGACCCTTGCAGCCATTCTGCTGGGGGTTACATCCCCACGCGCCGGCCCCGCCCCTCTTGTTTGCCCGGGCTTGGGTCTAGCCATGCCCCTAGCGCCACTGGCCTGGGGGTCGGGTCGCTGTACATGTGTTACCACACTAGGCCCGAAAAGGGCCACATGTGGGGGGTCCAGCCTCCCCGAACCAGCCTCCTGAGTGGGCGTGAAGGCTGCTGGTTGCATTCCTAGAGACAGCTTGATCGGGCTTGAGGATCCTGGCAGCCATTCTGCCGGGGGTCACGTCCATGTGCTCCGGCCCCGCCCCTCTTCCTGGCCTGGGCTTGAGTCTAGCCACGCCCCTAGCGCCACTGGCCCGGGGGTTAGATTGCTGTACCAGGGTTACCACGCTAGGCCCGAAAAGGGCCAGGCGTGGAGGGTCCAGCCTCCCCGAAGCAGCCTTCTGAGTTGGCGTGAAGACTGCTGGTTGCATTCCGGGAGACAGGCCTGATCAGGCTTGAGGACCCCGGCAGCCATTCTGCCGGGGGTCACGTCCATGCGCTCCGGCCCCGCCCCTCTTCCTGGCCTGGGCTTGAGTCTAGCCACGCCCCTAGCGCCACTGGCCCGGGGGTCGTGTCGCTGTACCTGGGTTACCACGCTTTGCCCGAAAAGGGCCAGGCGTGGAGGGTCCAGCCTCCCCGAAGCAGCCTTCTGAGTGGGCGTGAACGCTGCTGTTTGCATTCTGGGAGACAGGCCTGATGGGGCTTGAGGACACCGGGAGCCATTCTGCCGGGGGTCACGTCCCTGCGTGCCGGCCCCGCCCCTCTTCCCGGCCTGGGCTTGGTTCTAGCCACGCCCCTAGCGCCACTGGCCCGGGGGTCGGGTCGCTGTACCTGGGTTACCACGCTAGGCCCGAAAAGGGCCAGGCGTGGAGGGTCCAGCCTCCCGGAAGCAGCCTTCTGAGTGGGCGTGAACGCTGCTGTTTGCATTCTGGGAGACAGGCCTGATGGGGCTTGAGACACCGGGAGCCATTCTGCCGGGGGTCACGTCCCTGCGTGCCGGCCCCGCCACTCTTCCTGGCCTGGGCTTGGGTCTAGCCACGCCCCTAGCGCCACTGACCTGGGGGTCGGGTCGCTGTACCTGGGTTACCACACTAGGCCCGAAAAGGGTTATGCGTGGGGGTCCAGCCTCCCCGAAGCAGATTTCTGAGTGGGCGTGAAGGCTGCTGGAGACAGGCTTGATGTGCTTGAGGACCCCGGCAACCATTCTGCCTGGGAGTCACGTCCCCGCTTGCCGTCCCCGCCCCTCTTCCCAGCCTGGGCTTGGGTCTAGCCACGCCCCTAGCGACACTGCCCGGGGGTCGTGTCGCTGTACCTGGGTTACCACGCTAGGCCCGAAAAGGGCCACAAGTGGGGGGTCCAGCCTCCCCGAAGCAGCCTTCTGAGTGGGCGTGAAGGCTGCTGGTTGCATTCCGGGAGACACGCCTGATGGGGCTTGAGGACCCCGGGAGCCATTCTGCAGGAGGTCATGTCCTCGTGCCGGCCCCGCCCCTCTTCCCGGCCTGGGCTTGGTTCTAGCCACGCCCCTAGCACCACCAACCCGTGGTTCGGGTCACTGTACCTGGGTTACCACGCTAGGCCCGAAAAGGGCCACGTGTGGGGGGTCCAGCCTCTCCGAAGCAGTCTTCTGAGAGGGCGTGAAGGCTGCTGGTTGCATTCCGTGAGACAGGCTTGATCAGGCTTGAGGACCCCGGGAGCCATTCTGCCGGGGGTCACGTCCCTGCACGCCGGCCCCGCCCCTCTTCCCGGCCTGGGCTTGGTTCTAGCCACGTCCCTAGTGCCACTGGCCCGGGGGTCGGGTCGCTGTACCTGGGTTACCACGCTAGGCCCGAAAAGGGCCATGTGTGTGGGGTCCAGCCTCCCCGAAACAGCCTTCTGAGTGGGCGTGAAGGCTGCTGGTTGCATTCCGGGAGACAGCATGATCGGGCTTGAGGACCCTTGCAGCCATTCTGCTGGGGGTTACGTCCCCACGCGCCAGCCCCGCCCCTCTTGTTTGCCCGGGCTTGGGTCTAGCCATGCCCCTAGCGCCACTGGCCTGGGGGTCGGGTCGCTGTACATGTGTTACCACACTAGGCCCGAAAAGGGCCACATGTGGGGGGTCCAGCCTCCCCGAACCAGCCTTTGAGTGGGCATGAAGGCTGCTGGTTGCATTCTGGGAGACAGGCCTGATGGGGCTTGAGGACCCCGGCAGTCATTCTGCCTGGGTTCAGGTCCCCGCTGGCCGGCCCCGCCCCTCTTCCCGGCCCGGGCTTGGGTCTAGCCACGCCCCTAGCGCCACTGGCTCAGGGGTCGGGTCGCTGTACCTGGGTTACCACGCTAGGCCCGAAAAGGGCCACGCGTGTTGGGTCCAGCCTCCCCGAACCAGCCTCCTGAGTGGGCGTGAAGGCTGCTGGTTGCATTCCTAGAGACAGCTTGATCGGGCTTGAGGATCCTGGCAGCCATTCTGCCGGGGGTCACGTCCCTGCGCGCCGGCCTCGCCCCTCATCCCGGCCTGGGCTTGTGTCTAGCCACGCCCCTAGTGCCACTGGCCCGGAGGTCGGGTCGCTGTACCTGGGTTACCACACTAGGCCCGAAAAGGGCCACGTGTGAGGGTTCCAGCCTCCCCGAAGCAGCCTCCTGAGTGGGCGTGAAGGCTGCTGGTTGCATTCTGGGAGACAGGCCTGATCGGGCTTGAGGACCCTGGCAGCCATTCTGCCGGGGGTCACGTCCCTGCGCGCCGGCCCCGCCCCACTTCCCGGCCCGGGATTGTGTCTAGCCACGCCCCTAGTGCCACTGGCCCGTGGGTTAGATTGCTGTACCAGGGTTACCACGCTAGGCCCGAAAAGGGCCAGGCGTGGAGGGTCCAGCCTCCCCGAAGCAGCCTTCTGAGTGGGCGTGAACGCTGCTGGTTGCATTCTGGGAGACAGGCCTGATGGGGCTTGAGACACCGGGAGCCATTCTGCCGGGGGTCACGTCCCTGCGTGCCGGCCCCGCCACTCTTCCTGGCCTGGGCTTGAGTCTAGCCACGCCCCTAGCGCCACTGACCTGGGGGTCGGGTCGCTGTACCTGGGTTACCACACTAGGCCCGAAAAGGGTTATGCGTGGGGGTCCAGCCTCCCCGAAGCAGATTTCTGAGTGGGCGTGAAGGCTGCTGGAGACAGGCTTGATGTGCTTGAGGACCCCGGCAACCATTCTGCCTGGGAGTCACGTCCCCGCTTGCCGTCCCCGCCCCTCTTCCCAGCCTGGGCTTGGGTCTAGCCACGCCCCTAGCGACACTGCCCGGGGGTCGTGTCGCTGTACCTGGGTTACCACGCTAGGCCCGAAAAGGGCCACAAGTGGGGGGTCCAGCCTCCCCGAAGCAGCCTTCTGAGTGGGCGTGAAGGCTGCTGGTTGCATTCCGGGAGACACGCCTGATGGGGCTTGAGGACCCCGGGAGCCATTCTGCAGGAGGTCATGTCCTCGTGCCGGCCCCGCCCCTCTTCCCGGCCTGGGCTTGGTTCTAGCCACGCCCCTAGCACCACCAACCCGTGGTTCGGGTCACTGTACCTGGGTTACCACGCTAGGCCCGAAAAGGGCCACGTGTGGGGGGTCCAGCCTCTCCGAAGCAGCCTCCTGAGAGGGCGTGAAGGCTGCTGGTTGCATTCCGTGAGACAGGCTTGATCAGGCTTGAGGACCCCGGGAGCCATTCTGCCGGGGGTCACGTCCCTACGCGCCGGCCCCGCCCCTCTTCCCGGCCTGGGCTTGGTTCTAGCCACGCCCCTAGTGCCACTGGCCCGGGGGTCGGGTCGCTGTACCTGGGTTACCACGCTAGGCCCGAAAAGGGCCATGTGTGTGGGGTCCAGCCTCCCCGAAACAGCCTTCTGAGTGGGCGTGAAGGCTGCTGGTTGCATTCCGCGCGACAGCATGATCGGGCTTGAGGACCCTTGCAGCCATTCTGCTGGGGGTTACATCCCCACGCGCCGGCCCCGCCCCTCTTGTTTGCCCGGGCTTGGGTCTAGCCATGCCCCTAGCGCCACTGGCCCGGGGATCGTGTCGCTGTACATGTGTTACCACACTAGGCCCGAAAAGGGCCACATGTGGGGGGTCCAGCCTCCCCGAACCAGCCTCCTGAGTGGGCGTGAAGGCTGCTGGTTGCATTCCTAGAGACAGCTTGATCGGGCTTGAGGATCCTGGCAGCCATTCTGCCGGGGGTCACGTCCATGTGCTCCGGCCCCGCCCCTCTTCCTGGCCTGGGCTTGAGTCTAGCCACGCCCCTAGCGCCACTGGCCCGGGGGTTAGATTGCTGTACCAGGGTTACCACGCTAGGCCCGAAAAGGGCCAGGCGTGGAGGGTCCAGCCTCCCCGAAGCAGCCTTCTGAGTTGGCGTGAAGACTGCTGGTTGCATTCCGGGAGACAGGCCTGATCAGGCTTGAGGACCCCGGCAGCCATTCTGCCCAGGGGTCACGTCCATGTGCTCCGGCCCCGCCCCTCTTCCTGGCCTGGGCTTGAGTCTAGCCACGCCCCTAGCGCCACTGGCCCGGGGGTCGTGTCGCTGTACCTGGGTTACCACGCTAGGCCCGAAAAGGGCCATGTGTGGGGGGTCCAGCCTCCTCGAAGCAGCCTTCCTGAGTGGGCGTGAAGGCTGCTGGTTGCATTCTGGGAGACAGGCCTGATGGGGCTTGAGGACCCCGGCAGCCATTCTGCCAGGGGTCACGTCCCTGCGCTCCGGCCCCGCCCCTCTTTCCGGCCTGGGCTTGGGTCTAGCCATGCCCCTAGTGCCACCGGCCAGGGGTTTAGGTTGCTGTACCACGGTTACCACGCTAGGCCCGAAAAGGGCAAAGCGTGGAGGGTCCAGCCTCCCGAAGCAGCCTTCCGAGTTGGCGTGAAGACTGCTGGTTGCATTCCGGGAGACAGGCCTGATCGGGCTTGAGGACCCGGCAGCCATTCTGCCGGGGGTCACGTCCCTGCGCGCCGGCCCCGCCCCTCTTCCTGGCCTGGGCTTGGGTTTAGCCACGCCCCTAGTGCCACTGGCCCGGGGGTCAGGTTGTTGTACCTGGGTTAGCACGCTAGGCCCGAAAAGGGCCACGCATGGGGGTCCAGCAGCTGGAAGCAGCCTTACGAGTGGGCGTGAAGGCTGCTGGTTGCATTCCAGGAGAAAGGCCTGATCGGGCTTGAGGACCCCAGCAGCCATTCTGCCAGGGGTCACGTCCCCGCTCGCCGGCCCCGCCCCTCTTCCTGGCCTGGGCTTGGTTCTAGCCACGCCCCTAGGTCCACCAGCCCGTGGTTCGGGTCGCTGTACCTGGGTTACCACGCTAGGCCTGAAAAGGGCCACGTGTGGGGGTCCAGCCTCCCCGAAGCAGCCTTCCTGAGTGGGCGTGAAGGCTGCTGGTTGCATTCCTGGAGACAGTCCTGATGGGGATTGAGGATCCTGGCAGCAATTCTGCCGGGGGTCACGTCCCTGCACGCCGGCCCTGCCCCTCTTCTTGGCCCGGGCTTGGGTCTAGCCATGCCCCTAGCGCCACTGGCCCTGGTGTAGGTTCGCTGCACCTGGATTACCATGCTAGGCCGAAAAGGGCCACGTGTGGGGTTCCAGCCTCCCCGAAACAGCCTTCCTGAGTGGGCGTGAAGGCTGCTGGTTGCATTCTGGGAGACAGGCCTGATCGGGCTTGAGGACCCTGGCAGCCATTCTGGCGGGGGTTGCGTCCCCACGCGCCTGCCCCGCCCCTCTTCTTGGCCCGGGCTTGGGTCTAGCCACGTCCCTAGCGCCACTGGCCTGGGGGTCGGGTCGCTGTACCTGGGTTACCACGCTAGGCCCGAAAAGGGCCAGGCGTGGAGGGTCCAGCCTCCCCGAAGCAGCCTTCTGAGTGGGCGTGAACGCTGCTGTTTGCATTCTGGGAGACAGGCCTGATGGGGCTTGAGACACCCCGGCAGCCATTCTGCCGGGGGTCACGTCCCCGCTGGCCGGCCCCGCCACTCTTCCTGGCCTGGGCTTGGGTCTAGCCACGCCCCTAGCGCCACTGCCCTGGGGGTCGGGTCGCTGTACCTGGGTTACCACGCTTGGCCCGAAAAGGGTTATGCGTGGGGGTCCAGCCTCCCCGAAGCAGCCTTCCGAGTGGGCGTGAAGGCTGCTGGAGACAGGCTTGATGTGCTTGAGGACCCCGGCAACCATTCTGCCTGGGAGTCACGTCCCCGCTTGCCGTCCCCGCCCCTCTTCCCAGCCTGGGCTTGGGTCTAGCCATGCCCCTAGCGCCACTGGCCCTGGGGTTGTGTCGCTGTACCTGGGTTACCACGCTAGGCCCGAAAAGGGCCACAAGTGGGGGGTCCAGCCTCCCCGAAGCAGCCTTCCGAGTGGGCATGAAGGCTGCTGGTTGCATTCCGGGAGACAGGCTTGATCGGGCTTCAGGACCCTGGCTGCCATTCTGCCGGGGGTCACGTCCCCGCTGGCTGGCCCCGCCCCACTTCCCAGCCCGAGCTTGGGTCTAGCCACGCCCCTAGCGCCACTGGCCCGGGGGTCGTGTCGCTGTACCTGGGTTACCACACTAGGCCCGAAAAGGGCCAGGCGTGGGGGGTCCAGCCTCCCGAAGCAGCCTTCTGAGTTGGCGTGAAGGACTGCTGGTTGCATTCCGGGAGACAGGCCTGATCAGGCTTGAGGACCCCGGCAGCCATTCTGCCAGGGGACACATCCTGTGTGCCGGCCCCGCCCCTCTTCCTGGCCTGGGCTTGAGTCTAGCCAGGCCCCTAGTGCCACTGGCCCGGGGGTCGGGTCGCTGTACCTGGGTTACCATGCTAGGCCCGAAAAGGGCCATGCTTCGGGGGTCCAGCCTCCCCGAACCAGCCTCCCGAGTGGGCGTGAAGGCTGCTGGTTGCATTCCGTGAGACAGGCCTGATCGGGCTTGAGGACCCTGGCAGCCATTCTGCCGGGGGTTGCGTCCCCACGCGCCGGCCCCGCCCCTCTTCCCGGCCGGGCTTGGGTCTAGCCATGCCCCTAGCGCCACTGGCCCGGGGGTTGGGTCGCTGTACCTGGGTTACCACGCTAGGCCCGAAAAGGGCTATGCGTGGGGGGTCCAGCCTCCCCGAAGCAGCCTTCTGAGTGGGCGTGAAGGCTGCTGGTTGCATTCTGGGTGACAGGCTTGATCGGGCTTGAGGACCCTGACTGCCATTCTGCCGGGGGTCACGTCCCAGCACGCCCGCCCTGCCTATCTTCCCGGCCCGGGCTTGGGTCTAGCCACGACCCTAGCGTCACTGCCCCGGGGGTCGGGTCGCTGTACCTGGATTACCATGCTAGGCCCGAAAAGGGCCACGTGTGCGGGGTCCAACCTCCCCGAAGCAGCCTTCCTGATTGGGCGTGAAGGCTGCTGGTTGCATTCCTGGAGACAGGCCTGATCAGGCTTGAGGACCCCGGCAGCCATTCTGCCTGGTGGTCACGTCCCCACTCGCCGGCCCCGCCCCTCTAACAGGCAAGGGCTTGGGTCTAGCCACGCC
Organism: Ochotona curzoniae; assembly: GCF_017591425.1. NCBI lineage: Eukaryota > Metazoa > Chordata > Mammalia > Lagomorpha > Ochotonidae > Ochotona > Ochotona curzoniae. The sequence continues at coordinate 107,510 of NW_024466180.1, forward strand.
CCTAGTGCCACTGGCCCGGGGGTCAGGTTACTGTACCTGGGTTACCACGCTAGGCCCGAAAAGGGCCACGCGTGGGGGTCCAGCCTCGGGGAAGCAGCCTTCCGAGTGGGCGTGAAGGCTGCTGGTTGCATTCCAGGAGACAGGCCTGATCGGGCTTGAGGACCCTGGCAGCCATTCTGCCAAGGGTCACGTCCCTGCTCGCCCGCCCCGCCCATCTTCCTGGCCTGTGCTTGGGTCTAGCCACGCCCCTAGCGCCACCAGCCCGTGGTTCGGGTCGCTGTACCTGGGTTACCACGCTAGGCCCGAAAAGGGCAAAGCGTGGGGGGTCCAGCCTCCCCGAAGCAGCCTTCCTGAGTGGGCGTGAAGGCTGCTGGTTGCATTCCGTGTGACAGGCCTGATCGGGCTTGAGGAACCTGGCAGCCATTCTGGCGGGGGTTACGTCCTCACACGCCGGCCCTGCCCCTCTTCTTGGCCCGGGCTTGGGTCTAGCCATGCCCCTAGCGCCACTGGCCCTGGTGTCGGGTCGCTGCACCTGGAATACCATGCTAGGCCGAAATGGGCCACGCGTGGGGTTCCAGCCTCCCCGAAACAGCCTTCCTGAGTGGGCGTGAAGGCTGCTGGTTGCATTCCAGGAGACAGGCCTGATCGGGCTTGAGGACACCTGCAGCCATTCTGCCAGGGGTCACGTCCCCGTGGGCCGGCCCCGCCCCTCTTCCTTGCCTGGGCTTGGGTCTAGCCACGCCCCTAGTGCCACTGGCATGGGGGTTGGGTCGCTGTACCTGGGTTACCACACTAGGCCCGAAAATGGCCACGTGTGGGGGGTCCAGCCTCCCCGAAGCAGCCTACCTGAGTGGGCGTGAAGGCTGCTGGTTGCATTCCAGGAGACAGGCCTGATCGGGCTTGAGGACCCCGGCAGCCATTCTGCCTGGTGGTCACGTCCCCGTGGGCCGGCCCCGCCCCTCTAACAGGCAAGGGCTTGGGTCTAGCCACGCCCCTAGTCCCACTGGCCCGGGGGTCAGGTTACTGTACCTGGGTTACCACGCTAGGCCCGAAAAGGGCTATGCGTGGGGCGTCCAGCCTCCCCGAAGCAGCATTCCAAGTGGGCGTGAAGGCTGCTGGTTGCATTACGGGAGACAGGCCTGATACGGCTTGACGACCCCAGCAGCCATTCTGCCGGGGGTCACGTCCCCTTGCGCAGGCCCCGCCCCTCTTCTTGGCCCGGGCTTGTGTGTAGACACGCCCCTAGCGCCACTGGCCCGGGGGTCGGGTCACTGTACCTGGGTTACCACGCTAGGCCCGAAAAGGGCCACGCATGGGGGGTCCAGCATCCCCGAAGCAGCCTTCCAGAGTGGGCGTGAAGGCTGCTGGTTGCATTCTGGGAGACAGGCCTGATCGGGCTTGAGACCCCGGGAGCCATTCTGCAGTGGGTCACGTCCCCTTGCGCCGGCCCCGCCCCTCTTCCCGGCCCGGGCTTGTGTGTAGACACGCCCCTATCGCCACTGGCTCGGGGGTCGGGTCGCTGTACCTGGGTTACCACACTAGGCCCGAAAAGGGCTATGCGTGGGGGGTCCAGCCTCCCCGAAGCAGCATTCTGAGTGGGCGTGAACGCTGCTGGTTGCAATCCAGGAGACAGGCTTGATGGGCTTGAGGACCCCAGCAACCATTCTGCTGGGGAGTCACATCCCCGCTCGCCTGCCCCACCCCTCTTCCCAGCCAGGGCTTGGGTCTAGCCACGCCCCTAGCGCCCTGGCCCTGGGGTCGGGTCGCTGTACCTGGGTTACCACGCTAGGCCAGAAAAGGGCCACAAGTGTGGGGTCCAGCCTCCACGAAGCAGCCTTCTGAGTGGGCGTGAAGGCTGCTGGTTGCATTCCAGGAGACAGGCCTGATCGGGCTTGAGGACCCTGGCTGCCATTCTGCCGGTGTTCACGTCCCTGCACGCCGGCCCCGCCCATCTTCCCGGCCAGGGCTTGTGTCTAGCCACGCCTCTAGCGCCACTGGCTCGGGGGTCGGGTCGCTGTACCTGGGTTACCACGCTAGGCCCGAAAAGGGCCACGTGTGCGGGGTCCAACCTCCCCGAAGCAGCCTTCTGAGTGGGCGTGAACGCTGCTGGTTGCATTCCTGGAGACAGCTTGATCGGGCTTGAGGATCCTGGCAGCCATTCTAGCAGGAGTCACGTCCCCGCGCGACGTCCCTGCCCCTCTTCCCAGCCCGGGCTTGGGTCCAGCCACGCCCCTAGCGCCACTGGCCTGGGGGTCGGGTCGCTGTACCTGGGTTACCACACTAGGCCCGAAAAGGGCCACGTGTGGGAGGTCCAGCCTCCCCGAAGCAGCCTTCCTGAGTGGGCGTGAAGGCTGCTGGTTGCATTCTGGGAGACAGTCCTGATGGGGCTTGAGGACCCGGGAAGTCATTCTGCCTGGGGTCAGGTCCCCATGCGCCGGCCCCGCCCCTCTTCCCGGCCCGGGCTTGGGTCTAGCCACGCCTCTAGCGCCACAGGCCCGGGGGTCGGGTCGCTGTACCTGGGTTACCACACTAGGCCCGAAAAGGGCCACGTGTGGGGGGTCCAGCCTCCCCGAAGCAGCCTTCTTGAGTGGGCATGAAGGCTGCTGGTTGCATTCCAGGAGAAAGGCCTGATGGGGCTTGAGGAATGCGGCAGCCATTCTGCCTGGGTTCAGGTCCCCATGCGCCGGCCCCGCCCCTCTTCCCAGCCCTGGCTTGGGTCTAGCCACGCCCCTAGCGCCACTGGCCCGAGGGTCGTGTTGCTGTACCTGGGTTACCACACTAGGCCCGAAAAGGGCCATGCGTGTGGTGGGTCCAGCCTCCCCGAAGCAGCCTTCCTGAGTGGGCGTGAAGGCTGCTGGTTGCATTCTGGGAGACAGCTTGATCGGGCTTAAGGACCCCGGCAGCCATTCTGCTGGGGGTCACGTCCCCGTGGGCCGGCCCCGCCAATCTTCCAGGCCTGGGCTTGGGTCTAGCCACGCCCCTAGCGCCACTGGCCCGGGGGTCAGGTCGCTGTACCTGGCCTACCACGCTAGGCCCGAAAAGGGCTATGCGTGGGGGGTCCAGCCTCCCCGAAGCAGCATTCCAAGTGGGCGTGAAGGCTGCTGGTTGCATTACTGGAGACAGGCCTGATACGGCTTGAGGACCCCAGCAGCCATTCTGCCGGGGGTCACGTCCACTTGCGCCGGCCCCGCCCCTCTTCTTGGCCCGGGCTTGTGTGTAGACACGCCCCTTGCGCCACTGGCCCGGGGGTCGGGTCACTGTACCTGGGTTACCACACTAGGCATGAAAAGGGCCACGCATGGGGGGTCCAGCATCCCCGAAGCAGCCTTCCTGAGTGGGCGTGAAGGCTGCTGGTTGCATTCTGGGAGACAGGCCTGATCGGGCTTGGGACCCTGGGAGCCATTCTGGCGTGGTTCACGTCACCGCTGGCCGGCCCCGCCACTCTTCCTGGCCCGGGCTTGGGTCTAGCCACGCCCCTAGCGCCACTGGCCCGGGGGTCGGGTCGCTGTACCTGGGTTACCATGCTAGGCCCGAAAAGGGCCATGCTTCGGGGGTCCAGCCTCCCCGAACCAGCCTCCCGAGTGGGCGTGAAGGCTGCTGGTTGCATTCCGGGAGACAGGCCTGATACGGCTTGAGGACCCCGGCAGCCATTCTGCCGGGGGTCACGTCCCTGCGCTCCGGCCCCGCCCCTATTTCCGGCAGGGGCTTGGGTCTAGCCACGCCCCTAGTGCCACCGGCCCGGTGGTTAGTTTGCTGTACCACGGTTACCACGCTAGGCCCGAAAAGGGCCAGGCTTGGAGGGTCCAGCCTCCCCGAAGCAGCCTTCTGAGTTGGCGTGAAGACTGCTGGTTGCATTCCTGGAGACAGGCCTGATCAGGCTTGAGGACCCCGGCAGCCATTCTGCCAGGGGACACATCCTGTGTGCCGGCCCCGCCCCTCTTCCTGGCCTGGGCTTGAGTCTAGCCAGGCCCCTAGTGCCACTGGCCCGGGGGTCGGGTCGCTGTACCTGGGTTACCATGCTAGGCCCGAAAAGGGCCATGCTGTCGGGGGTCCAGCCTCCCCGAACCAGCCTCCCGAGTGGGCGTGAAGGCTGCTGGTTGCATTCCGTGAGACAGGCCTGATCGGGCTTGAGGACCCTGGCAGCCATTCTGCCGGGGGTTGCGTCCCCACGCGCCGGCCCCGCCCCTCTTCCCGGCCCGGGCTTGGGTCTAGCCATGCCCCTAGCGCCACTGGCCCGGGGGTTGGGTCGCTGTACCTGGGTTACCACGCTAGGCCCGAAAAGGGCTATGCGTGGGGGGTCCAGCCTCCCCGAAGCAGCCTTCTGAGTGGGCGTGAAGGCTGCTGGTTGCATTCTGGGTGACAGGCTTGATCGGCCTTGAGGACCCTGACTGCCATTCTGCCGGGGGTCACGTCCCAGCACGCCCGCCCTGCCTATCTTCCCGGCCCGGGCTTGGGTCTAGCCACGCCCCTAGCGTCACTGCCCCGGGGGTCGGGTCGCTGTACCTGGGTTACCACGCTAGGCCCGAAAAGGGCCACGTGTGCGGGGTCCAACCTCCCCGAAGCAGCCTTCCTGATTGGGCGTGAAGGCTGCTGGTTGCATTCCTGGAGACAGGCCTGATCAGGCTTGAGGACCCCGGCAGCCATTCTGCCTGGTGGTCACGTCCCCACTCGCCGGCCCCGCCCCTCTTCCTGGCCTGGGCTTGAGTCTAGCCACGCCCCTAGCGCCACTGGCCCGGGGGTCGGGTCGCTGTACCTGGGTTACCACGCTAGGCCCGAAAAGGGCCAGGCGTGGAGGGTCCAGCCTCCCCGAAGCAGCCTTCTGAGTGGGCGTGAACGCTGCTGTTTGCATTCTGGGAGACAGGCCTGATGGGGCTTGAGACACCGGGAGCCATTCTGCCGGGGGTCACGTCCCTGCGTGCCGGCCCCGCCACTCTTCCTGGCCTGGGCTTGGGTCTAGCCACGCCCCTAGCGCCACTGACCTGGGGGTCGGGTCGCTGTACCTGGGTTACCACACTAGGCCCGAAAAGGGTTATGCGTGGGGGTCCAGCTCCCCGAAGCAGATTCTGAGTGGGCGTGAAGGCTGCTGGAGACAGGCTTGATGTGCTTGAGGACCCCGGCAACCATTCTGCCTGGGAGTCACGTCCCCGCTTGCCGTCCCCGCCCCTCTTCCCAGCCTGGGCTTGGGTCTAGCCACGCCCCTAGCGACACTGCCCGGGGGTCGTGTCGCTGTACCTGGGTTACCACGCTAGGCCCGAAAAGGGCCACAAGTGGGGGGTCCAGCCTCCCCGAAGCAGCCTTCTGAGTGGGCGTGAAGGCTGCTGGTTGCATTCCGGGAGACACGCCTGATGGGGCTTGAGGACCCCGGGAGCCATTCTGCAGGAGGTCATGTCCTCGTGCCGGCCCCGCCCCTCTTCCCGGCCTGGGCTTGGTTCTAGCCACGCCCCTAGCACCACCAACCCGTGGTTCGGGTCACTGTACCTGGGTTACCACGCTAGGCCCGAAAAGGGCCATGTGTGTGGGGTCCAGCCTCCCCGAAACAGCCTTCTGAGTGGGCGTGAAGGCTGCTGGTTGCATTCCGTGAGACAGGCTTGATCAGGCTTGAGGACCCCGGGAGCCATTCTGCCGGGGGTCACGTCCCTACGCGCCGGCCCCGCCCCTCTTCCCGGCCTGGGCTTGGTTCTAGCCACGCCCCTAGTGCCACTGGCCCGGGGGTCGGGTCGCTGTACCTGGGTTACCACGCTAGGCCCGAAAAGGGCCATGTGTGTGGGGTCCAGCCTCCCCGAAACAGCCTTCTGAGTGGGCGTGAAGGCTGCTGGTTGCATTCCGTGTGACAGGCCTGATCGGGCTTGAGGACCCTTGCAGCCATTCTGCTGGGGGTTACGTCCCCACGCGCCGGCCCCGCCCCTCTTGTTTGCCCGGGCTTGGGTCTAGCCATGCCCCTAGCGCCACTGGCCCGGGGATCGTGTCGCTGTACATGTGTTACCACACTAGGCCCGAAAAGGGCCACATGTGGGGGGTCCAGCCTCCCCGAACCAGCCTTTGAGTGGGCATGAAGGCTGCTGGTTGCATTCTGGGAGACAGGCCTGATGGGGCTTGAGGACCCCGGCAGTCATTCTGCCTGGGTTCAGGTCCCCGCTGGCCGGCCCCGCCCCTCTTCCCGGCCCGGGCTTGGGTCTAGCCACGCCCCTAGCGCCACTGGCTCAGGGTTCGGGTCGCTGTACCTGGGTTACCACGCTAGGCCCGAAAAGGGCCACGCGTGTTGGGTCCAGCCTCCCCGAACCAGCCTCCTGAGTGGGCGTGAAGGCTGCTGGTTGCATTCCTAGAGACAGCTTGATCGGGCTTGAGGATCCTGGCAGCCATTCTGCCGGGGGTCACGTCCCTGCGCGCCGGCCCTCGCCCCTCATCCCGGCCTGGGCTTGTGTCTAGCCACGCCCCTAGTGCCACTGGCCCGGAGGTCGGGTCGCTGTACCTGGGTTACCACACTAGGCCCGAAAAGGGCCACGTGTGAGGGTTCCAGCCTCCCCGAAGCAGCCTCCTGAGTGGGCGTGAAGGCTGCTGGTTGCATTCTGGGAGACAGGCCTGATCGGGCTTGAGGACCCTGGCAGCCATTCTGCCGGGGGTCACGTCCCTGCGCGCCGGCCCCGCCCCACTTCCCGGCCCGGGATTGTGTCTAGCCACGCCCCTAGTGCCACTGGCCCGTGGGTTAGATTGCTGTACCAGGGTTACCACGCTAGGCCCGAAAAGGGCCAGGCGTGGAGGGTCCAGCCTCCCCGAAGCAGCCTTCTGAGTTGGCGTGAAGACTGCTGGTTGCATTCCGGGAGACAGGCCTGATCAGGCTTGAGGACCCCGGCAGCCATTCTGCCAGGGGTCACGTCCATGCGCTCCGGCCCCGCACCTCTTCCTGGCCTGGGCTTGAGTCTAGCCACGCCCCTAGCGCCACTGGCCCGGGGGTCGTGTCGCTGTACCTGGGTTACCACGCTAGGCCCGAAAAGGGCCAGGCGTGGAGGGTCCAGCCTCCCCGAAGCAGCCTTCTGAGTGGGCGTGAACGCTGCTGTTTGCATTCTGGGAGACAGGCCTGATGGGGCTTGAGACACCGGGAGCCATTCTGCCGGGGGTCACGTCCCTGCGTGCCGGCCCCGCCCCTCTTCCCGGCCTGGGCTTGGTTCTAGCCACGCCCCTAGCGCCACTGGCCCGGGGGTCGGGTCGCTGTACCTGGGTTACCACGCTAGGCCCGAAAAGGGCCAGGCGTGGAGGGTCCAGCCTCCCCGAAGCAGCCTTCTGAGTGGGCGTGAACGCTGCTGTTTGCATTCTGGGAGACAGGCCTGATGGGGCTTGAGACACCGGGAGCCATTCTGCCGGGGGTCACGTCCCTGCGTGCCGGCCCCGCCACTCTTCCTGGCCTGGGCTTGGGTCTAGCCACGCCCCTAGCGCCACTGACCTGGGGGTCGGGTCGCTGTACCTGGGTTACCACACTAGGCCCGAAAAGGGTTATGCGTGGGGGTCCAGCCTCCCCGAAGCAGATTTCTGAGTGGGCGTGAAGGCTGCTGGAGACAGGCTTGATGTGCTTGAGGACCCCGGCAACCATTCTGCCTGGGAGTCACGTCCCCGCTTGCCGTCCCCGCCCCTCTTCCCAGCCTGGGCTTGGGTCTAGCCACGCCCCTAGCGACACTGCCCGGGGGTCGTGTCGCTGTACCTGGGTTACCACGCTAGGCCCGAAAAGGGCCACAAGTGGGGGGTCCAGCCTCCCCGAAGCAGCCTTCTGAGTGGGCGTGAAGGCTGCTGGTTGCATTCCGGGAGACACGCCTGATGGGGCTTGAGGACCCCGGGAGCCATTCTGCAGGAGGTCATGTCCTCGTGCCGGCCCCGCCCCTCTTCCCGGCCTGGGCTTGGTTCTAGCCACGCCCCTAGCACCACCAACCCGTGGTTCGGGTCACTGTACCTGGGTTACCACGCTAGGCCCGAAAAGGGCCACGTGTGGGGGGTCCAGCCTCTCCGAAGCAGTCTTCTGAGAGGGCGTGAAGGCTGCTGGTTGCATTCCGTGAGACAGGCTTGATCAGGCTTGAGGACCCCGGCAGCCATTCTGCCGGGGGTCACGTCCCTACGCGCCGGCCCCGCCCCTCTTCCCGGCCTGGGCTTGGTTCTAGCCACGCCCCTAGCGCCACTGGCCCGGGGGTCGGGTCGCTGTACCTGGGTTACCACGCTAGGCCCGAAAAGGGCCATGTGTGTGGGGTCCAGCCTCCCCGAAACAGCCTTCTGAGTGGGCGTGAAGGCTGCTGGTTGCATTCCGGGAGACAGCATGATCGGGCTTGAGGACCCTTGCAGCCATTCTGCTGGGGGTTACGTCCCCACGCGCCGGCCCCGCCCCTCTTGTTTGCCCGGGCTTGGGTCTAGCCATGCCCCTAGCGCCACTGGCCCGGGGATCGTGTCGCTGTACATGTGTTACCACACTAGGCCCGAAAAGGGCCACATGTGGGGGGTCCAGCCTCCCCGAACCAGCCTCCTGAGTGGGCGTGAAGGCTGCTGGTTGCATTCCTAGAGACAGCTTGATCGGGCTTGAGGATCCTGGCAGCCATTCTGCCGGGGGTCACGTCCCTGCGCGCCGGCCTCGCCCCTCATCCCGGCCTGGGCTTGTGTCTAGCCACGCCCCTAGTGCCACTGGCCTGGGGGTCGGGTCGCTGTACCTGGGTTACCACACTAGGCCCGAAAAGGGCCACGTGTGAGGGTTCCAGCCTCCCCGAAGCAGCCTCCTGAGTGGGCGTGAAGGCTGCTGGTTGCATTCTGGGAGACAGGCCTGATCGGGCTTGAGGACCCTGGCAGCCATTCTGCCGGGGGTCACGTCCCTGCGCGCCGGCCCCGCCCCACTTCCCGGCCCGGGATTGTGTCTAGCCACGCCCCTAGTGCCACTGGCCCGTGGGTTAGATTGCTGTACCAGGGTTACCACGCTAGGCCCGAAAAGGGCCAGGCGTGGAGGGTCCAGCCTCCCCGAAGCAGCCTTCTGAGTTGGCGTGAAGACTGCTGGTTGCATTCCGGGAGACAGGCCTGATCAGGCTTGAGGACCCCGGCAGCCATTCTGCCAGGGGTCACGTCCATGTGCTCCGGCCCCGCCCCTCTTCCTGGCCTGGGCTTGAGTCTAGCCACGCCCCTAGCGCCACTGGCCCGGGGGTCGTGTCGCTGTACCTGGGTTACCACGCTAGGCCCGAAAAGGGCCATGTGTGGGGGGTCCAGCCTCCTCGAAGCAGCCTTCCTGAGTGGGCGTGAAGGCTGCTGGTTGCATTCTGGGAGACAGGCCTGATGGGGCTTGAGGACCCCGGCAGCCATTCTGCCAGGGGTCACGTCCCTGCGCTCCGGCCCCGCCCCTCTTTCCGGCCTGGGCTTGGGTCTAGCCACGCCCCTAGTGCCACCGGCCAGGGGTTTAGGTTGCTGTACCACGGTTACCACGCTAGGCCCGAAAAGGGCAAAGCGTGGAGGGTCCAGCCTCCCCGAAGCAGCCTTCCGAGTTGGCGTGAAGACTGCTGGTTGCATTCCGGGAGACAGGCCTGATCGGGCTTGAGGACCCCGGCAGCCATTCTGCCGGGGGTCACGTCCCTGCGCGCCGGCCCCGCCCCTCTTCCTGGCCTGGGCTTGGGTTTAGCCACGCCCCTAGTGCCACTGGCCCGGGGGTCAGGTTGTTGTACCTGGGTTAGCACGCTAGGCCCGAAAAGGGGCACGCATGGGGGTCCAGCCTACTGGAAGCAGCCTTACGAGTGGGCGTGAAGGCTGCTGGTTGCATTCCAGGAGACAGGCCTGATCGGGCTTGAGGACCCCAGCAGCCATTTTGCCAGGGGTCACGTCCCCGCTCGCCGGCCCCGCCCCTCTTCCTGGCCTGGGCTTGGTTCTAGCCACGCCCCTAGGTCCACCAGCCCGTGGTTCGGGTCGCTGTACCTGGGTTACCACGCTAGGCCTGAAAAGGGCCACGTGTGGGGGTCCAGCCTCCCCGAAGCAGCCTTCCTGAGTGGGCGTGAAGGCTGCTGGTTGCATTCCTGGAGACAGGCCTGATCGGGATTGAGGATCCTGGCAGCAATTCTGCCGGGGGTCACGTCCCTGCACGCCGGCCCTGCCCCTCTTCTTGGCCCGGGCTTGGGTCTAGCCATGCCCCTAGCGCCACTGGCCCTGGTGTAGGTTCGCTGCACCTGGATTACCATGCTAGGCCGAAAAGGGCCACGTGTGGGGTTCCAGCCTCCCCGAAACAGCCTTCCTGAGTGGGCGTGAAGGCTGCTGGTTGCATTCTGGGAGACAGGCCTGATCGGGCTTGAGGACCCTGGCAGCCATTCTGGCGGGGGTTGCGTCCCCACGCGCCTGCCCCGCCCCTCTTCTTGGCCCGGGCTTGGGTCTAGCCACGTCCCTAGCGCCACTGGCCTGGGGGTCGGGTCGCTGTACCTGGGTTACCACGCTAGGCCCGAAAAGGGCCAGGCGTGGAGGGTCCAGCCTCCCCGAAGCAGCCTTCTCAGTGGGCGTGAACGCTGCTGTTTGCATTCTGGGAGACAGGCCTGATGGGGCTTGAGACACCCCGGCAGCCATTCTGCCAGGGGTCACGTCCCCGCTGGCCGGCCCCGCCACTCTTCCTGGCCTGGGCTTGGGTCTAGCCACGCCCCTAGCGCCACTGCCCTGGGGGTCGGGTCGCTGTACCTGGGTTACCACGCTTGGCCCGAAAAGGGTTATGCGTGGGGGTCCAGCCTCCCCGAAGCAGCCTTCCGAGTGGGCGTGAAGGCTGCTGGAGACAGGCTTGATGTGCTTGAGGACCCCGGCAACCATTCTGCCTGGGAGTCACGTCCCCGCTTGCCGTCCCCGCCCCTCTTCCCAGCCTGGGCTTGGGTCTAGCCACGCCCCTAGCGCCACTGGCCCTGGGGTTGTGTCGCTGTACCTGGGTTACCACGCTAGGCCCGAAAAGGGCCACAAGTGGGGGGTCCAGCCTCCCCGAAGCAGCCTTCAGAGTGGGCGTGAAGGCTGCTGGTTGCATTCCGGGAGACAGGCTTGATCGGGCTTCAGGACCCTGGCTGCCATTCTGCCGGGGGTCACGTCCCCGCTGGCTGGCCCCACCCCACTTCCCAGCCCGAGCTTGGGTCTAGCCACGCCCCTAGCGCCACTGGCCCGGGGGTCGTGTCGCTGTACCTGGGTTACCACACTAGGCCCGAAAAGGGCCAGGCGTGGAGGGTCCAGCCTCCCCGAAGCAGCCTTCTGAGTTGGCGTGAAGACTGCTGGTTGCATTCCGGGAGACAGGCCTGATCAGGCTTGAGGACCCCGGCAGCCATTCTGCCAGGGGACACATCCTGTGTGCCGGCCCCGCCCCTCTTCCTGGCCTGGGCTTGAGTCTAGCCAGGCCCCTAGTGCCACTGGCCCGGGGGTCGGGTCGCTGTACCTGGGTTACCATGCTAGGCCCGAAAAGGGCCATGCTTCGGGGGTCCAGCCTCCCCGAACCAGCCTCCCGAGTGGGCGTGAAGGCTGCTGGTTGCATTCCGTGAGACAGGCCTGATCGGGCTTGAGGACCCTGGCAGCCATTCTGCCGGGGGTTGCGTCCCCACGCGCCGGCCCCGCCCCTCTTCCCGGCCCGGGCTTGGGTCTAGCCATGCCCCTAGCGCCACTGGCCCGGGGGTTGGGTCGCTGTACCTGGGTTACCACGCTAGGCCCGAAAAGGGATATGCGTGGGGGGTCCAGCCTCCCCGAAGCAGCCTTCTGAGTGGGCGTGAAGGCTGCTGGTTGCATTCTGGGTGACAGGCTTGATCGGGCTTGAGGACCCTGACTGCCATTCTGCCGGGGGTCACGTCCCAGCACGCCCGCCCTGCCTATCTTCCCGGCCCGGGCTTGGGTCTAGCCACGACCCTAGCGTCACTGCCCCGGGGGTCGGGTCGCTGTACCTGGGTTACCACGCTAGGCCCGAAAAGGGCCACGTGTGCGGGGTCCAACCTCCCCGAAGCAGCCTTCCTGATTGGGCGTGAAGGCTGCTGGTTGCATTCCTGGAGACAGGCCTGATCAGGCTTGAGGACCCCGGCAGCCATTCTGCCTGGTGGTCACGTCCCCACTCGCCGGCCCCGCCCCTCTAACAGGCAAGGGCTTGGGTCTAGCCACGCCCCTAGTGCCACTGGCCCGGGGGTCAGGTTACTGTACCTGGGTTACCACGCTAGGCCCGAAAAGGGCCACGCGTGGGGGTCCAGCCTCGGGGAAGCAGCCTTCCGAGTGGGCGTGAAGGCTGCTGGTTGCATTCCAGGAGACAGGCCTGATCGGGCTTGAGGACCCTGGCAGCCATTCTGCCAAGGGTCACGTCCCTGCTCGCCCGCCCCGCCCATCTTCCTGGCCTGTGCTTGGGTCTAGCCACGCCCCTAGCGCCACCAGCCCGTGGTTCGGGTCGCTGTACCTGGGTTACCACGCTAGGCCCGAAAAGGGCAAAGCGTGGGGGGTCCAGCCTCCCCGAAGCAGCCTTCCTGAGTGGGCGTGAAGGCTGCTGGTTGCATTCCGTGTGACAGGCCTGATCGGGCTTGAGGAACCTGGCAGCCATTCTGGCGGGGGTTACGTCCTCACACGCCGGCCCTGCCCCTCTTCTTGGCCCGGGCTTGGGTCTAGCCATGCCCCTAGCGCCACTGGCCCTGGTGTCGGGTCGCTGCACCTGGAATACCATGCTAGGCCGAAAAGGGCCACGCGTGGGGTTCCAGCCTCCCCGAAACAGCCTTCCTGAGTGGGCGTGAAGGCTGCTGGTTGCATTCCAGGAGACAGGCCTGATCGGGCTTGAGGACACCTGCAGCCATTCTGCCAGGGGTCACGTCCCCGTGGGCCGGCCCCGCCCCTCTTCCTTGCCTGGGCTTGGGTCTAGCCACGCCCCTAGCGCCACTGGCATGGGGGTTGGGTCGCTGTACCTGGGTTACCACACTAGGCCCGAAAATGGCCACGTGTGGGGGGTCCAGCCTCCCCGAAGCAGCCTACCTGAGTGGGCGTGAAGGCTGCTGGTTGCATTCCAGGAGACAGGCCTGATCGGGCTTGAGGACCCCGGCAGCCATTCTGCCTGGTGGTCACGTCCCCGTGGGCCGGCCCCGCCCCTCTAACAGGCAAGGGCTTGGGTCTAGCCACGCCCCTAGTCCCACTGGCCCGGGGGTCAGGTTACTGTACCTGGGTTACCACGCTAGGCCCGAAAAGGGCTATGCGTGGGGGGTCCAGCCTCCCCGAAGCAGCATTCCAAGTGGGCGTGAAGGCTGCTGGTTGCATTACGGGAGACAGGCCTGATACGGCTTGACGACCCCAGCAGCCATTCTGCCGGGGGTCACGTCCCCTTGCGCAGGCCCCGCCCCTCTTCTTGGCCCGGGCTTGTGTGTAGACACGCCCCTAGCGCCACTGGCCCGGGGGTCGGGTCACTGTACCTGGGTTACCACGCTAGGCCCGAAAAGGGCCACGCATGGGGGGTCCAGCATCCCCGAAGCAGCCTTCCTGAGTGGGCGTGAAGGCTGCTGGTTGCATTCTGGGAGACAGGCCTGATCGGGCTTGAGACCCCGGGAGCCATTCTGCAGTGGGTCACGTCCCCTTGCGCCGGCCCCGCCCCTCTTCCCGGCCCGGGCTTGTGTGTAGACACGCCCCTATCGCCACTGGCTCGGGGGTCGGGTCGCTGTACCTGGGTTACCACACTAGGCCCGAAAAGGGCTATGCGTGGGGGGTCCAGCCTCCCCGAAGCAGCCTTCTGAGTGGGCGTGAAGGCTGCTGGTTGCATTCTGGGTGACAGGCTTGATCGGGCTTGAGGACCCTGACTGCCATTCTGCCGGGGGTCACGTCCCAGCACGCCCGCCCTGCCTATCTTCCCGGCCCGGGCTTGGGTCTAGCCACGACCCTAGCGTCACTGCCCCGGGGGTCGGGTCGCTGTACCTGGGTTACCACGCTAGGCCCGAAAAGGGCCACGTGTGCGGGGTCCAACCTCCCCGAAGCAGCCTTCCTGATTGGGCGTGAAGGCTGCTGGTTGCATTCCTGGAGACAGGCCTGATCAGGCTTGAGGACCCCGGCAGCCATTCTGCCTGGTGGTCACGTCCCCACTCGCCGGCCCCGCCCCTCTAACAGGCAAGGGCTTGGGTCTAGCCACGCCCCTAGTGCCACTGGCCCGGGGGTCAGGTTACTGTACCTGGGTTACCACGCTAGGCCCGAAAAGGGCCACGCGTGGGGGTCCAGCCTCGGGGAAGCAGCCTTCCGAGTGGGCGTGAAGGCTGCTGGTTGCATTCCAGGAGACAGGCCTGATCGGGCTTGAGGACCCTGGCAGCCATTCTGCCAAGGGTCACGTCCCTGCTCGCCCGCCCCGCCCATCTTCCTGGCCTGTGCTTGGGTCTAGCCACGCCCCTAGCGCCACCAGCCCGTGGTTCGGGTCGCTGTACCTGGGTTACCACGCTAGGCCCGAAAAGGGCAAAGCGTGGGGGGTCCAGCCTCCCCGAAGCAGCCTTCCTGAGTGGGCGTGAAGGCTGCTGGTTGCATTCCGTGTGACAGGCCTGATCGGGCTTGAGGAACCTGGCAGCCATTCTGGCGGGGGTTACGTCCTCACACGCCGGCCCTGCCCCTCTTCTTGGCCCGGGCTTGGGTCTAGCCATGCCCCTAGCGCCACTGGCCCTGGTGTCGGGTCGCTGCACCTGGAATACCATGCTAGGCCGAAAAGGGCCACGCGTGGGGTTCCAGCCTCCCCGAAACAGCCTTCCTGAGTGGGCGTGAAGGCTGCTGGTTGCATTCCAGGAGACAGGCCTGATCGGGCTTGAGGACACCTGCAGCCATTCTGCCAGGGGTCACGTCCCCGTGGGCCGGCCCCGCCCCTCTTCCTTGCCTGGGCTTGGGTCTAGCCACGCCCCTAGCGCCACTGGCATGGGGGTTGGGTCGCTGTACCTGGGTTACCACACTAGGCCCGAAAATGGCCACGTGTGGGGGGTCCAGCCTCCCCGAAGCAGCCTACCTGAGTGGGCGTGAAGGCTGCTGGTTGCATTCCAGGAGACAGGCCTGATCGGGCTTGAGGACCCCGGCAGCCATTCTGCCTGGTGGTCACGTCCCCGTGGGCCGGCCCCGCCCCTCTAACAGGCAAGGGCTTGGGTCTAGCCACGCCCCTAGTCCCACTGGCCCGGGGGTCAGGTTACTGTACCTGGGTTACCACGCTAGGCCCGAAAAGGGCTATGCGTGGGGGGTCCAGCCTCCCCGAAGCAGCATTCCAAGTGGGCGTGAAGGCTGCTGGTTGCATTACGGGAGACAGGCCTGATACGGCTTGACGACCCCAGCAGCCATTCTGCCGGGGGTCACGTCCCCTTGCGCAGGCCCCGCCCCTCTTCTTGGCCCGGGCTTGTGTGTAGACACGCCCCTAGCGCCACTGGCCCGGGGGTCGGGTCACTGTACCTGGGTTACCACGCTAGGCCCGAAAAGGGCCACGCATGGGGGGTCCAGCATCCCCGAAGCAGCCTTCCTGAGTGGGCGTGAAGGCTGCTGGTTGCATTCTGGGAGACAGGCCTGATCGGGCTTGAGACCCCGGGAGCCATTCTGCAGTGGGTCACGTCCCCTTGCGCCGGCCCCGCCCCTCTTCCCGGCCCGGGCTTGTGTGTAGACACGCCCCTATCGCCACTGGCTCGGGGGTCGGGTCGCTGTACCTGGGTTACCACACTAGGCCCGAAAAGGGCTATGCGTGGGGGGTCCAGCCTCCCCGAAGCAGCATTCTGAGTGGGCGTGAACGCTGCTGGTTGCAATCCAGGAGACAGGCTTGATGGGCTTGAGGACCCCAGCAACCATTCTGCTGGGGAGTCACATCCCCGCTCGCCTGCCCCACCCCTCTTCCCAGCCAGGGCTTGGGTCTAGCCACGCCCCTAGCGCCCTGGCCCTGGGGTCGGGTCGCTGTACCTGGGTTACCACGCTAGGCCAGAAAAGGGCCACAAGTGTGGGGTCCAGCCTCCACGAAGCAGCCTTCTGAGTGGGCGTGAAGGCTGCTGGTTGCATTCCAGGAGACAGGCCTGATCGGGCTTGAGGACCCTGGCTGCCCTTCTGCCGGTGTTCACGTCCCTGCACGCCGGCCCCGCCCATCTTCCCGGCCAGGGCTTGTGTCTAGCCACGCCTCTAGCGCCACTGGCTCGGGGGTCGGGTCGCTGTACCTGGGTTACCACGCTAGGCCCGAAAAGGGCCACGTGTGCGGGGTCCAACCTCCCCGAAGCAGCCTTCTGAGTGGGCGTGAACGCTGCTGGTTGCATTCCTGGAGACAGCTTGATCGGGCTTGAGGATCCTGGCAGCCATTCTAGCAGGAGTCACGTCCCCGCGCGACGTCCCTGCCCCTCTTCCCAGCCCGGGCTTGGGTCCAGCCACGCCCCTAGCGCCACTGGCCTGGGGGTCGGGTCGCTGTACCTGGGTTACCACACTAGGCCCGAAAAGGGCCACGTGTGGGAGGTCCAGCCTCCCCGAAGCAGCCTTCCTGAGTGGGCGTGAAGGCTGCTGGTTGCATTCTGGGAGACAGTCCTGATGGGGCTTGAGGACCCGGGAAGTCATTCTGCCTGGGGTCAGGTCCCATGCGCCGGCCCCGCCCCTCTTCCCGGCCCGGGCTTGGGTCTAGCCACGCCTCTAGCGCCACAGGCCCGGGGGTCGGGTCGCTGTACCTGGGTTACCACACTAGGCCCGAAAAGGGCCACGTGTGGGGGGTCCAGCCTCCCCGAAGCAGCCTTCTTGAGTGGGCATGAAGGCTGCTGGTTGCATTCCAGGAGAAAGGCCTGATGGGGCTTGAGGAATGCGGCAGCCATTCTGCCTGGGTTCAGGTCCCCATGCGCCGGCCCCGCCCCTCTTCCCAGCCCTGGCTTGGGTCTAGCCACGCCCCTAGCGCCACTGGCCCGAGGGTCGTGTTGCTGTACCTGGGTTACCACACTAGGCCCGAAAAGGGCCATGCGTGTGGTGGGTCCAGCCTCCCCGAAGCAGCCTTCCTGAGTGGGCGTGAAGGCTGCTGGTTGCATTCTGGGAGACAGCTTGATCGGGCTTAAGGACCCCGGCAGCCATTCTGCTGGGGGTCACGTCCCCGTGGGCCGGCCCCGCCAATCTTCCAGGCCTGGGCTTGGGTCTAGCCACGCCCCTAGCGCCACTGGCCCGGGGGTCAGGTCGCTGTACCTGGCCTACCACGCTAGGCCCGAAAAGGGCTATGCGTGGGGGGTCCAGCCTCCCCGAAGCAGCATTCCTGAGTGGGCGTGAAGGCTGCTGGTTGCATTACTGGAGACAGGCCTGATACGGCTTGAGGACCCCAGCAGCCATTCTGCCGGGGGTCACGTCCACTTGCGCCGGCCCCGCCCCTCTTCTTGGCCCGGGCTTGTGTGTAGACACGCCCCTTGCGCCACTGGCCCGGGGGTCGGGTCACTGTACCTGGGTTACCACACTAGGCATGAAAAGGGCCACGCATGGGGGGTCCAGCATCCCCGAAGCAGCCTTCCTGAGTGGGCGTGAAGGCTGCTGGTTGCATTCTGGGAGACAGGCCTGATCGGGCTTGGGACCCCGGGAGCCATTCTGGCGTGGTTCACGTCCCCGCTGGCCGGCCCCGCCACTCTTCCTGGCCCGGGCTTGGGTCTAGCCACGCCCCTAGCGCCACTGGCCCGGGGGTCGGGTCGCTGTACCTGGGTTACCATGCTAGGCCCGAAAAGGGCCATGCTTCGGGGGTCCAGCCTCCCCGAACCAGCCTCCCGAGTGGGCGTGAAGGCTGCTGGTTGCATTCCGGGAGACAGGCCTGATACGGCTTGAGGACCCCGGCAGCCATTCTGCCGGGGGTCACGTCCCTGCGCTCCGGCCCCGCCCCTATTTCCGGCAGGGGCTTGGGTCTAGCCACGCCCCTAGTGCCACCGGCCCGGTGGTTAGTTTGCTGTACCACGGTTACCACGCTAGGCCCGAAAAGGGCCAGGCTTGGAGGGTCCAGGCTCCCCGAAGCAGCCTTCTGAGTTGGCGTGAAGACTGCTGGTTGCATTCCGGGAGACAGGCCTGATCAGGCTTGAGGACCCCGGCAGCCATTCTGCCAGGGGACACATCCTGTGTGCCGGCCCCGCCCCTCTTCCTGGCCTGGGCTTGAGTCTAGCCAGGCCCCTAGTGCCACTGGCCCGGGGGTCGGGTCGCTGTACCTGGGTTACCATGCTAGGCCCGAAAAGGGCCATGCTTCGGGGGTCCAGCCTCCCCGAACCAGCCTCCCGAGTGGGCGTGAAGGCTGCTGGTTGCATTCCGTGAGACAGGCCTGATCGGGCTTGAGGACCCTGGCAGCCATTCTGCCGGGGGTTGCGTCCCCACGCGCCGGCCCCGCCCCTCTTCCCGGCCCGGGCTTGGGTCTAGCCATGCCCCTAGCGCCACTGGCCCGGGGGTTGGGTCGCTGTACCTGGGTTACCACGCTAGGCCCGAAAAGGGCTATGCGTGGGGGGTCCAGCCTCCCCGAAGCAGCCTTCTGAGTGGGCGTGAAGGCTGCTGGTTGCATTCTGGGTGACAGGCTTGATCGGGCTTGAGGACCCTGACTGCCATTCTGCCGGGGGTCACGTCCCAGCACGCCCGCCCTGCCTATCTTCCCGGCCCGGGCTTGGGTCTAGCCACGCCCCTAGCGTCACTGCCCCGGGGGTCGGGTCGCTGTACCTGGGTTACCACGCTAGGCCCGAAAAGGGCCACGTGTGCGGGGTCCAACCTCCCCGAAGCAGCCTTCCTTATTGGGCGTGAAGGCTGCTGGTTGCATTCCTGGAGACAGGCCTGATCAGGCTTGAGGACCCCGGCAGCCATTCTGCCTGGTGGTCACGTCCCCACTCGCCGGCCCCGCCCCTCTAACAGGCAAGGGCTTGGGTCTAGCCACGCCCCTAGTGCCACTGGCCCGGGGGTCAGGTTACTGTACCTGGGTTACCACGCTAGGCCCGAAAAGGGCCACGCGTGGGGGTCCAGCCTCGGGGAAGCAGCCTTCCGAGTGGGCGTGAAGGCTGCTGGTTGCATTCCAGGAGACAGGCCTGATCGGGCTTGAGGACCCTGGCAGCCATTCTGCCAAGGGTCACGTCCCTGCTCGCCCGCCCCGCCCATCTTCCTGGCCTGTGCTTGGGTCTAGCCACGCCCCTAGCGCCACTGGCCCGTGGTTCGGGTCGCTGTACCTGGGTTACCACGCTAGGCCCGAAAAGGGCCACGTGTGGGGGGTCCAGCCTCCCCGAAGCAGCCTTCCTGAGTGGGCGTGAAGGCTGCTGGTTGCATTCCGTGTGACAGGCCTGATCGGGCTTGAGGAACCTGGCAGCCATTCTGGCGGGGGTTACGTCCTCACACGCCGGCCCTGCCCCTCTTCTTGGCCCGGGCTTGGGTCTAGCCATGCCCCTAGCGCCACTGGCCCTGGTGTCGGGTCGCTGCACCTGGAATACCATGCTAGGCCGAAAAGGGCCACGCGTGGGGTTCCAGCCTCCCCGAAACAGCCTTCCTGAGTGGGCGTGAAGGCTGCTGGTTGCATTCTGGGAGACAGGCCTGATCGGGCTTGAGGACACCTGCAGCCATTCTGCCAGGGGTCACGTCCCCGTGGGCCGGCCCCGCCCCTCTTCCTTGCCTGGGCTTGGGTCTAGCCACGCCCCTAGCGCCACTGGCATGGGGGTTGGATCGCTGTACCTGGGTTACCACACTAGGCCCGAAAATGGCCACGTGTGGGGGGTCCAGCCTCCCCGAAGCAGCCTACCTGAGTGGGCGTGAAGGCTGCTGGTTGCATTCCAGGAGACAGGCCTGATCGGGCTTGAGGACCCCGGCAGCCATTCTGCCTGGTGGTCACGTCCCCACTCGCCGGGGCCGCCCCTCTAACAGGCAAGGGCTTGGGTCTAGCCACGCCCCTAGTCCCACTGGCCCGGGGGTCAGGTTACTGTACCTGGGTTACCACGCTAGGCCCGAAAAGGGCTATGCGTGGGGGGTCCAGCCTCCCCGAAGCAGCATTCCAAGTGGGCGTGAAGGCTGCTGGTTGCATTACGGGAGACAGGCCTGATACGGCTTGACGACCCCAGCAGCCATTCTGCCGGGGGTCACGTCCCCTTGCGCAGGCCCCGCCCCTCTTCTTGGCCCGGGCTTGTGTGTAGACACGCCCCTAGCGCCACTGGCCCGGGGGTCGGGTCACTGTACCTGGGTTACCACGCTAGGCCCGAAAAGGGCCACGCATGGGGGGTCCAGCATCCCCGAAGCAGCCTTCCTGAGTGGGCGTGAAGGCTGCTGGTTGCATTCTGGGAGACAGGCCTGATCGGGCTTGAGACCCCGGGAGCCATTCTGCAGTGGGTCACGTCCCCTTGCGCCGGCCCCGCCCCTCTTCCCGGCCCGGGCTTGTGTGTAGACACGCCCCTATCGCCACTGGCTCGGGGGTCGGGTCGCTGTACCTGGGTTACCACACTAGGCCCGAAAAGGGCTATGCGTGGGGGGTCCAGCCTCCCCGAAGCAGCATTCTGAGTGGGCGTGAACGCTGCTGGTTGCAATCCAGGAGACAGGCTTGATGGGCTTGAGGACCCCAGCAACCATTCTGCTGGGGAGTCACATCCCCGCTCGCCTGCCCCACCCCTCTTCCCAGCCAGGGCTTGGGTCTAGCCACGCCCCTAGCGCCCTGGCCCTGGGGTCGGGTCGCTGTACCTGGGTTACCACGCTAGGCCAGAAAAGGGCCACAAGTGTGGGGTCCAGCCTCCACGAAGCAGCCTTCTGAGTGGGCGTGAAGGCTGCTGGTTGCATTCCAGGAGACAGGCCTGATCGGGCTTGAGGACCCTGGCTGCCATTCTGCCGGTGTTCACGTCCCTGCACGCCGGCCCCGCCCATCTTCCCGGCCAGGGCTTGTGTCTAGCCACGCCTCTAGCGCCACTGGCTCGGGGGTCGGGTCGCTGTACCTGGGTTACCACGCTAGGCCCGAAAAGGGCCACGTGTGCGGGGTCCAACCTCCCCGAAGCAGCCTTCTGAGTGGGCGTGAACGCTGCTGGTTGCATTCCTGGAGACAGCTTGATCGGGCTTGAGGATCCTGGCAGCCATTCTAGCAGGAGTCACGTCCCCGCGCGACGTCCCTGCCCCTCTTCCCAGCCCGGGCTTGGGTCCAGCCACGCCCCTAGCGCCACTGGCCTGGGGGTCGGGTCGCTGTACCTGGGTTACCACACTAGGCCCGAAAAGGGCCACGTGTGGGAGGTCCAGCCTCGGGGAAGCAGCCTTCCTGAGTGGGCGTGAAGGCTGCTGGTTGCATTCTGGGAGACAGTCCTGATGCGGCTTGAGGACCCGGGAAGTCATTCTGCCTGGGGTCAGGTCCCCATGCGCCGGCCCCGCCCCTCTTCCCGGCCCGGGCTTGGGTCTAGCCACGCCTCTAGCGCCACAGGCCCGGGGGTCGGGTCGCTGTACCTGGGTTACCACACTAGGCCCGAAAAGGGCCACGTGTGGGGGGTCCAGCCTCCCCGAAGCAGCCTTCTTGAGTGGGCATGAAGGCTGCTGGTTGCATTCCAGGAGAAAGGCCTGATGGGGCTTGAGGAATGCGGCAGCCATTCTGCCTGGGTTCAGGTCCCCATGCGCCGGCCCCGCCCCTCTTCCCAGCCCTGGCTTGGGTCTAGCCACGCCCCTAGCGCCACTGGCCCGAGGGTCGTGTTGCTGTACCTGGGTTACCACACTAGGCCCGAAAAGGGCCATGCGTGTGGTGGGTCCAGCCTCCCCGAAGCAGCCTTCCTGAGTGTGCGTGAAGGCTGCTGGTTGCATTCTGGGAGACAGCTTGATCGGGCTTAAGGACCCCGGCAGCCATTCTGCTGGGGGTCACGTCCCCGTGGGCCGGCCCCGCCAATCTTCCAGGCCTGGGCTTGGGTCTAGCCACGCCCCTAGCGCCACTGGCCCGGGGGTCAGGTCGCTGTACCTGGCCTACCACGCTAGGCCCGAAAAGGGCTATGCGTGGGGGGTCCAGCCTCCCCGAAGCAGCATTCCAAGTGGGCGTGAAGGCTGCTGGTTGCATTACTGGAGACAGGCCTGATACGGCTTGAGGACCCCAGCAGCCATTCTGCCGGGGGTCACGTCCACTTGCGCCGGCCCCGCCCCTCTTCTTGGCCCGGGCTTGTGTGTAGACACGCCCCTTGCGCCACTGGCCCGGGGGTCGGGTCACTGTACCTGGGTTACCACACTAGGCATGAAAAGGGCCACGCATGGGGGGTCCAGCATCCCCGAAGCAGCCTTCCTGAGTGGGCGTGAAGGCTGCTGGTTGCATTCTGGGAGACAGGCCTGATCGGGCTTGGGACCCCGGGAGCCATTCTGGCGTGGTTCACGTCCCCGCTGGCCGGCCCCGCCACTCTTCCTGGCCCGGGCTTGGGTCTAGCCACGCCCCTAGCGCCACTGGCCCGGGGGTCGGGTCGCTGTACCTGGGTTACCATGCTAGGCCCGAAAAGGGCCATGCTTCGGGGGTCCAGCCTCCCCGAAC
This sequence comes from Ochotona curzoniae, assembly GCF_017591425.1. Taxonomy (NCBI): domain Eukaryota; kingdom Metazoa; phylum Chordata; class Mammalia; order Lagomorpha; family Ochotonidae; genus Ochotona; species Ochotona curzoniae. The sequence continues at coordinate 129,888 of NW_024466180.1, forward strand.
CAGCCTCCCGAGTGGGCGTGAAGGCTGCTGGTTGCATTCCGGGAGACAGGCCTGATACGGCTTGAGGACCCCGGCAGCCATTCTGCCGGGGGTCACGTCCCTGCGCTCCGGCCCCGCCCCTATTTCCGGCAGGGGCTTGGGTCTAGCCACGCCCCTAGTGCCACCGGCCCGGTGGTTAGTTTGCTGTACCACGGTTACCACGCTAGGCCCGAAAAGGGCCAGGCTTGGAGGGTCCAGCCTCCCCGAAGCAGCCTTCTGAGTTGGCGTGAAGACTGCTGGTTGCATTCCGGGAGACAGGCCTAATCGGGCTTGAGGACCCTGGCAGCCATTCTGCCGGGGGTTGCGTCCCCACGCGCCGGCCCCGCCCCTCTTCCCGGCCCGGGCTTGGGTCTAGCCATGCCCCTAGCGCCACTGGCCCGGGGGTTGGGTCGCTGTACCTGGGTTACCACGCTAGGCCCGAAAAGGGCTATGCGTGGGGGGTCCAGCCTCCCCGAAGCAGCCTTCTGAGTGGGCGTGAAGGCTGCTGGTTGCATTCTGGGTGACAGGCTTGATCGGGCTTGAGGACCCTGACTGCCATTCTGCCGGGGGTCACGTCCCAGCACGCCCGCCCTGCCTATCTTCCCGGCCCGGGCTTGGGTCTAGCCACGCCCCTAGCGTCACTGCCCCGGGGGTCGGGTCGCTGTACCTGGGTTACCACGCTAGGCCCGAAAAGGGCCACGTGTGCGGGGTCCAACCTCCCCGAAGCAGCCTTCCTGATTGGGCGTGAAGGCTGCTGGTTGCATTCCTGGAGACAGGCCTGATCAGGCTTGAGGACCCCGGCAGCCATTCTGCCTGGTGGTCACGTCCCCACTCGCCGGCCCCGCCCCTCTAACAGGCAAGGGCTTGGGTCTAGCCACGCCCCTAGTGCCACTGGCCCGGGGGTCAGGTTACTGTACCTGGGTTACCACGCTAGGCCCGAAAAGGGCCACGCGTGGGGGTCCAGCCTCGGGGAAGCAGCCTTCCGAGTGGGCGTGAAGGCTGCTGGTTGCATTCCAGGAGACAGGCCTGATCGGGCTTGAGGACCCTGGCAGCCATTCTGCCAAGGGTCACGTCCCTGCTCGCCCGCCCCGCCCATCTTCCTGGCCTGTGCTTGGGTCTAGCCACGCCCCTAGCGCCACTGGCCCGTGGTTCGGGTCGCTGTACCTGGGTTACCACGCTAGGCCCGAAAAGGGCCACGTGTGGGGGGTCCAGCCTCCCCGAAGCAGCCTTCCTGAGTGGGCGTGAAGGCTGCTGGTTGCATTCTGGGAGACAGGCCTGATCGGGCTTGAGGAACCTGGCAGCCATTCTGGCGGGGGTTACGTCCTCACACGCCGGCCCTGCCCCTCTTCTTGGCCCGGGCTTGGGTCTAGCCATGCCCCTAGCGCCACTGGCCCTGGTGTCGGGTCGCTGCACCTGGAATACCATGCTAGGCCGAAAAGGGCCACGCGTGGGGTTCCAGCCTCCCCGAAACAGCCTTCCTGAGTGGGCGTGAAGGCTGCTGGTTGCATTCTGGGAGACAGGCCTGATCGGGCTTGAGGACACCTGCAGCCATTCTGCCAGGGGTCACGTCCCCGTGGGCCGGCCCCGCCCCTCTTCCTTGCCTGGGCTTGGGTCTAGCCACGCCCCTAGCGCCACTGGCATGGGGGTTGGATCGCTGTACCTGGGTTACCACACTAGGCCCGAAAATGGCCACGTGTGGGGGGTCCAGCCTCCCCGAAGCAGCCTACCTGAGTGGGCGTGAAGGCTGCTGGTTGCATTCCAGGAGACAGGCCTGATCGGGCTTGAGGACCCCGGCAGCCATTCTGCCTGGTGGTCACGTCCCCACTCGCCGGGGCCGCCCCTCTAACAGGCAAGGGCTTGGGTCTAGCCACGCCCCTAGTCCCACTGGCCCGGGGGTCAGGTTACTGTACCTGGGTTACCACGCTAGGCCCGAAAAGGGCTATGCGTGGGGGGTCCAGCCTCCCCGAAGCAGCATTCCAAGTGGGCGTGAAGGCTGCTGGTTGCATTACGGGAGACAGGCCTGATACGGCTTGACGACCCCAGCAGCCATTCTGCCGGGGGTCACGTCCCCTTGCGCAGGCCCCGCCCCTCTTCTTGGCCCGGGCTTGTGTGTAGACACGCCCCTAGCGCCACTGGCCCGGGGGTCGGGTCACTGTACCTGGGTTACCACGCTAGGCCCGAAAAGGGCCACGCATGGGGGGTCCAGCATCCCCGAAGCAGCCTTCCTGAGTGGGCGTGAAGGCTGCTGGTTGCATTCTGGGAGACAGGCCTGATCGGGCTTGAGACCCCGGGAGCCATTCTGCAGTGGGTCACGTCCCCTTGCGCCGGCCCCGCCCCTCTTCCCGGCCCGGGCTTGTGTGTAGACACGCCCCTATCGCCACTGGCTCGGGGGTCGGGTCGCTGTACCTGGGTTACCACACTAGGCCCGAAAAGGGCTATGCGTGGGGGGTCCAGCCTCCCCGAAGCAGCATTCTGAGTGGGCGTGAACGCTGCTGGTTGCAATCCAGGAGACAGGCTTGATGGGCTTGAGGACCCCAGCAACCATTCTGCTGGGGAGTCACATCCCCGCTCGCCTGCCCCACCCCTCTTCCCAGCCAGGGCTTGGGTCTAGCCACGCCCCTAGCGCCCTGGCCCTGGGGTCGGGTCGCTGTACCTGGGTTACCACGCTAGGCCAGAAAAGGGCCACAAGTGTGGGGTCCAGCCTCCACGAAGCAGCCTTCTGAGTGGGCGTGAAGGCTGCTGGTTGCATTCCAGGAGACAGGCCTGATCGGGCTTGAGGACCCTGGCTGCCATTCTGCCTGGTGTTCACGTCCCTGCACGCCGGCCCCGCCCATCTTCCCGGCCAGGGCTTGTGTCTAGCCACGCCTCTAGCGCCACTGGCTCGGGGGTCGGGTCGCTGTACCTGGGTTACCACGCTAGGCCCGAAAAGGGCCACGTGTGCGGGGTCCAACCTCCCCGAAGCAGCCTTCTGAGTGGGCGTGAACGCTGCTGGTTGCATTCCTGGAGACAGCTTGATCGGGCTTGAGGATCCTGGCAGCCATTCTAGCAGGAGTCACGTCCCCGCGCGACGTCCCTGCCCCTCTTCCCAGCCCGGGCTTGGGTCCAGCCACGCCCCTAGCGCCACTGGCCTGGGGGTCGGGTCGCTGTACCTGGGTTACCACACTAGGCCCGAAAAGGGCCACGTGTGGGAGGTCCAGCCTCCCCGAAGCAGCCTTCCTGAGTGGGCGTGAAGGCTGCTGGTTGCATTCTGGGAGACAGTCCTGATGGGGCTTGAGGACCCGGGAAGTCATTCTGCCTGGGGTCAGGTCCCCATGCGCCGGCCCCGCCCCTCTTCCCGGCCCGGGCTTGGGTCTAGCCACGCCTCTAGCGCCACAGGCCCGGGGGTCGGGTCGCTGTACCTGGGTTACCACAATAGGCCCGAAAAGGGCCACGTGTGGGGGGTCCAGCCTCCCCGAAGCAGCCTTCTTGAGTGGGCGTGAAGGCTGCTGGTTGCATTCCAGGAGAAAGGCCTGATGGGGCTTGAGGAATGCGGCAGCCATTCTGCCTGGGTTCAGGTCCCCATGCGCCGGCCCCGCCCCTCTTCCCAGCCCTGGCTTGGGTCTAGCCACGCCCCTAGCGCCACTGGCCCGAGGGTCGTGTTGCTGTACCTGGGTTACCACACTAGGCCCGAAAAGGGCCATGCGTGTGGTGGGTCCAGCCTCCCCGAAGCAGCCTTCCTGAGTGGGCGTGAAGGCTGCTGGTTGCATTCTGGGAGACAGCTTGATCGGGCTTAAGGACCCCGTCAGCCATTCTGCTGGGGGTCACGTCCCTGTGGGCCGGCCCCGCCAATCTTCCAGGCCTGGGCTTGGGTCTAGCCACGCCCCTAGCGCCACTGGCCCGGGGGTCAGGTCGCTGTACCTGGCCTACCACGCTAGGCCTGAAAAGGGCTATGCGTGGGGGGTCCAGCCTCCCCGAAGCAGCATTCCAAGTGGGCGTGAAGGCTGCTGGTTGCATTACTGGAGACAGGCCTGATACGGCTTGAGGACCCCAGCAGCCATTCTGCCGGGGGTCACGTCCACTTGCGCCGGCCCCGCCCCTCTTCTTGGCCCGGGCTTGTGTGTAGACACGCCCCTTGCGCCACTGGCCCGGGGGTCGGGTCACTGTACCTGGGTTACCACACTAGGCATGAAAAGGGCCACGCATGGGGGGTCCAGCATCCCCGAAGCAGCCTTCCTGAGTGGGCGTGAAGGCTGCTGGTTGCATTCTGGGAGACAGGCCTGATCGGGCTTGGGACCCCGGGAGCCATTCTGGCGTGGTTCACGTCCCCGCTGGCCGGCCCCGCCCCTCTTCCTGGCCCGGGCTTGGGTCTAGCCACGCCCCTAGCGCCACTGGCTCGGGGGTCGTGTCGCTGTACCTGGGTTACCACGCTAGGCCCGAAAAGGGCTATGCGTGGGGGGTCCAGCCTCCCCGAAACAACATTCTGAGTGGGCGTGAACGCTGCTGGTTGCAATCCAGGAGACAGGTTTGATGGGGCTTGAGGACCCCAGCAACCATTCTGCTGGGGAGTCAGGTCCCCGCTCGCCGGCCCCGCCCCTCTTCCCGGCCTGGGCTTGGGTCTAGCCACGCCACTAGCACCACTGGTCCGGGGGTCGGGTCGCTGTACCTGGGTTACCACGCTAGGCCCAAAAAGGGCCACAAGTGGGGGGTCCAGCATCCCCGAAGCAGCCTTCCTGAGTGGGCGTGAAGGCTGCTGGTTGCATTCTGGGAGACAGGCTTGATCGGGCTTGAGGACCCTGGCTGCCATTCTGCCGGGGTTCACGTCCCTGCACGCCGGCCCCGCCCATCTTCCTGGCCCGGGCTTGGGTCTAGCCACGCCTCTAGCGCCACTGGCTCGGGGGTCGGGTCGCTTGTTCCTGGGTTACCACGCTAGGCCCGAAAAGGGCCACGTGTGCGGGGTCCAACATCCCCGAAGCAGCCTTCTGATTGGGCGTGAACGCTGCTGGTTGCATTCCTGGAGACAGCTTGATCGGGCTTGAGGATCCTGGCAGCCATTCTAGTGGGGGTCACGTCCCCGCGCGCCGGCCCTGCCCCTCTTCCCAGCCCGGACTTGGGTCCAGCCACGCCCCTAGCGCCACTGGCCTGGGGGTCGTGTCGCTGTACCTGGGTTACCACACTAGGCCCGAAAAGGGCCACGTGTGCGGGGTCCAACATCCCCGAAGCAGCCTTCCTGAATGGGCGTGAAGGCTGCTGGTTGCATTCCGGGAGACAGGCCTGATCGGGCTTGAGGACACCGGCAGCCATTCTGCCATGTGGTCACGTCTGCACTCGCCGGCCCCGCCCCTCTTCCCGGCCCGGGCTTGGGTCTAGCCACGCCCCTAGCGCCACTGGCCCGGGATTTTTGTCGCTGTACCTGGGTTACCACGCTAGGCCCGAAAAGGGCAAAGCGTGGGGTGTCCAGCCTCCCTGAAGCAGTCTTCCAAGTGTGCGTGAAGGCTGCTGGTTGCATTCCAGGAGACAGGCCTGATGGGGCTTGAGGAATGCGGCAGACATTCTGCCTGGGGTCAGGTCCCCATGCGCCGGCCCCGCCCCTCTTCCCAGCCCTGGGCTTGGGTCTAGCCACGCCCCTAGCGCCACTGGCCCAGGGGTCGGGTCGCTGTACCTGGGTTACCACACTAGGCCCGAAAAGGGCCACGTGTGGGGGGTCCAGCCTCCCCGAAGCAGCCTTCCTGAGTGGGCGTGAATGCTGCTGGTTGCATTCCGGGAGACAGGCCTGATGGGGCTTGAGGACCCTGGCAGCCATTCTGCCGGGGGTCACGTCCCCGCTGGCCGGCCCCGCCCATTTTCCTGGTTGGGCTTGGGTCTAGCCATGCCCCTAGCGCCACTGGCCCAGGGGTCGTGTCGCAGTACCTGGGTTACCACACTAGGCCCGAAAAGGGCCATGCGTGTGGTGGGTCCAGCCTCCCCGAAGCAGCCTTCCTCATTGGGCGTGAAGGCTGCTGGTTGCATTCTGGGAGACAGGCTTGATCAGGTTTGAGGACCCCAGCAGCCATTCTGCTGGGGGTCACGTCCCCGCTGGCCGGCCCCGCCCCTCTTCCCAGCCCGGGCTTGGGTTTAGCCACGCCCCTAGCGCCACTGGCCTGGGGGTCGTGTCGCTGTACCTGGGTTACCACGCTAGGCCCGAAAAGGGTCACGCGTGGGGGATCCAGCCTCCCCGAAACACCCTTCCTGAGTGGGCGTGAAGGCTGCTGGTTGCATTCCGGGAGACAGGCCTGATGGGGCTTGAGGACCCCGGCAGCCATTCTGCCAAGGGTCACGTCCCCGTGGGCCGGCCTCGCCCCTCTTCCCAGCCCGGGCTTGGGGCTAACCACGCCCCTAGCGCCACTGCCCCGGGGGTCGGGTCGCTGTACCTGGGTTACCACGCTAGGCCCGAAAAGGGCAAAGCGTGGGGGGTCCAGCCTCCCCGAACCAGCCTTTGAGTGGGCGTGAAGGCTGCTGGTTGCATTCTGGGAGACAGGCCTGATGGGGCTTGAGGACCCCAGCAGTCATTCTGCCTGGGTTCAGGTCCCCGCTGGCCGGCCCCGCCCCTCTTCCCGGCCCGGGCTTGGGTCTAGCCACGCCCCTAGCGCCACTGGCCCAGGGGTCGGGTCGCTGTACCTGGGTTACCATTCTAGGCCCGAAAAGGGCCATGTGTGGGGGGTCCAGCATCCCCAAAGCTGCCTTCCGAGTGGGCGTGAAGGCTGCTGGTTGCATTCTGGGAGACAGGAATGATGGGGCTTGAGGACCCCGGCAGTCATTCTGCCTGGGGAGTCACGTCCACGCTTGCCGTCCCCGCCCCACTTCCCGCCCTGGGCTTGGATCTAGCCACGCCCCTAGTGCCACCTGCCCGGGGGTCGTGTCGCTGTACCTGGGTTACCACGCTAGGCCCAAAAAGGGCCACAAGTGGGGGTCCAGCCTCCCCGAAGCAGCCTTCCTGAGTGGGCGTGAAGGCTGCTGGTTGCATTCCGGGAGACAGGCTTGATCGGGCTTGAGGACCCTGGCTGCCATTCTGCTGTGGGTCACATCCCTGCACGCCGGCCCCGCCCGCCTTCCCGGCCCGGGCTTGGGTCTAGCCACGCCCCTAGCGCCACTGACCCGGGGGTCGGGTCGCTGTACCTGGGTTACCACGCTAGGCCCGAAAAGGGCCACGTGTGGGGGGTCCAGCATCCCCGAAGCAGACTTCTGAGTGGGCGTGAAGGCTGCTGGTTGCATTCTGGGAGACAGGCTTGATCGGGCTTGAGGACCGCGGTAGCCATTCTGCCTGGGGTCAGGTCCCCATGCGCCAGCCCTGCCCCTCTTCCCAGCCCTGGCTTGGGTCTAGCCTCGCCCCTAGCGCCACCGGCCCGGGGGTCGTGTCGCTGTACCTGGTTTACCACACTAGGCCCGAAAATGGCCACGTGTGGGGGGTCCAGCCTCCCCGAAGCAGCCTTCCTGAGTGGGCGTGAAGGCTGCTGGTTGCATTCCGGGAGACAGGCCTGATCAGGCTTGAGGACCCCGGCAGCCATTCTGCCTGGTGGTAACGTCAACGCTGGCTGGCCCCGCCCCTCTTCCGGCCTGGGCTTGGGTCTAGCCACGCCCCTAGCGCCACTGGCCTGGGGGTCGGGTCGCTGTACCT